>NW_024585546.1:0-6053 GCF_018398535.1 Haplochromis burtoni
ATAAATCACATGTGCAGTCATCATTGTGTAAGGTTTATTCTAAACAATCTACCAATTTTTTCCAGCATTGGTCTCATGTTTGCTTTAACCATATCAGTATAGTCGGAGGCAATTTGTATACAGGAGTATCTGAGACCGTTTGAGGACCACCAAAATTGCCATTGTTTGAATAAAGTATAAGGGGACTGTCCTAACATGAGCATTATTCTGCCCATGTCATGTTATGAATTTGCATATAAAATAAGTTTATGATGATTGGTGTCCACAGCAACTTTCATGTTGTTTCTCAACTTTTGTGCCAAATGTTCTATGGCAGTTGTGAACAACCGAGGGCTGAGGGGGCAACCTTGTCTCATGGATCTCTGTGAATAAAATGCGTCCAATATAGACCCATGTGTCAAAACGAAGGCCAAAGCCAATTTTTTCTAATGTCTTAAACAAATAATCCCATTCAGCACAATCAAAGGCTATCTTTCATAGCCCTGTTCTTAGTATAAGAATGTAAAGCCTCCTTTTAGCTGAGATTCCTGTGTGGTGATATTTTCATTAGCTGTCTTCTTCATAAAAGGAAGCTAAGGAAATAATCCTCGTCCTCAAATATTCTTTCGTAGCATCCCACCAGACACCCATTTTTGTGTCATCTCAGGAAAAAAAATGTATGTCACCCCTAATCATTATAGCAAATAACATGTCTTTAAGTAAGAACACATTCAAACGCCACCAATGACTTTTGGGGGTCTGTCAAATGTTTTTAAGGCATGGAAAAATTGTCCAACTGTAACCATGGTGAAGTCTGCAAAGCCCATTCAATACTAAAGCATTAAAGACTCCAGCATAAATTAATAAGAAAGATTCAGGTTTGCTGCAACCTGATAGACAGGGGGAGAGTCCACTCTGAGAGTGCATCCAGCTCGATACAACACCTACTCCCACCTTTCTTGGATACCGCTTCTCTCCGTAGCCTACGCAGCTTCTCCAGGGATCTCAGGATGTCCTGCATCCTCTTCACATCCGCCTGCTTCTTCCTAACTTCACAAAGGACAGAGTCTGCAGCCATCTTCAGTTCCTTCTCCTGCAACACAAACACTGATGTTAGCATTTGGAACAACACCACACAGGACGACAGGCGCTATGACCTGTGTGGCCACAGCTTGTCATGGCCACAGCTATGACAAGCTGTGGCCATAATGAGCCCTCTTCAGAGCGTTTCATTCTGGGCCTCCATACTTGATGCAGCCCTGACACAAGCGCTTTGGAGCACCTCTTGTTTCCGTACCAACCGCTCTTTAAGCTTGCTGCAGTCTGATTGGCTGCCGCTCATAAACACAGTCTTTGCAGCACTATGATCTGAGCCAAAAGTGGAACAAACTGTCCCAAACATGCAGTTGGCTTCTTAATATGAAACCCTGGCCATGATTACAGCCACGGGAAGTGTAACAGTTAACTCTTTAAACACGTGGCTGACAAAATCGTTCATACCTTTTTCTTCTCCTCCACTTCCTGCATCAGTTTCATCCTCCATTTGTCTACAGCGGTCTCTTTGAGAGACCTGCGCTCTTCCGCGTCTTTCTCCTCCGTCTTTGCTTCTCTCCTGGCTCTGAGTCTGCGGAGCCTCCTGCAAGCAGCCCGGGACACTTGAGCCTTCAGCTCACCTAACCGTGAGGTGTCGGCGAGAAGTCTGGCTTTGTCCGCCAGCTCTGCCTTGATGCCTAAAGCCCTTAAGTATGAGTGCGTCCACTCACCGTCACCGTGCAGAGAGTGAGTCAGAGTGTGACAAAGGTCTTCCAGCCGTGAAATGAGCTGAGCTGCCCCGTACAGAGCCTGTCTGAGGGAGGAGATGGAGCTCAGTTGCGGCGAGTGCTGGCTCTGTAGCCTCCCGCAGCTCTTCTTCCCTGTGGCCTGTAAGAACTGTCTGACCCATTTCGTGTCCTGCTTCCTCTGCCGGGTCACATCATCGTCCGGATCCCGTGTCGCTACCGGGCCGCGGTGCTCCGTGTGGCTGCGGTTTGACGCTAGCTCACGGTCACAGCGAGGAGCGTGAGGCCGTGTTTGGAGTTCCTGGGGGGCTCCGGGGATGCTTGGGAGTGGCACGTTCAGGAGGTGTCCGGGGGGTGGGCAGCCGAAACCAGGCGGGGGCACAGAGGGGTCAAATCCGTAAGGCTGGGCAAAAGGTGGTCCCGTGAAACCCACACCGAAGGGACGAGCGTCGTAAGCCGGCGGAGGCGTCCACGGTGGAGCCGTGAGGTCCGGCTCCCGCGCTTCGTGAAGCCCGGGGTGACTGTACTGCGAGTGCACATAGCGGCTGTTATAGCCCGAAGTGTCTGAGCGGTACGAGCTATCCATGGCCTGGTAACAGTCACCGTATCCTTGAAGAAAACTCGGAACCACACCGCTGAAACAGAACAGTACGCGGCGATTTTCTTCTTTAGTTCTTGATGTTTGTGTGGTAACCAACTTGCGGCTGCATCATCGCCACCTACAGGCGGAAATGTGGAACTCAGCCACTCAGGGGCCGCATCCTTCGACGTACTTGGCCTTCGCAGGCCGGAAGTGCGAGGCTGGTAAATGATGGCGTTTGAACCCTGCATCGAAGGATACACCCGACCCATCTTCAAATCCGGGGAATAGGAGGACGCATTTGTTTTTGTTGTTTTTTTGCAATGCATTTATTGAATAACAAAAACACGGCGCAGTGCAGACGTCACAAGCAGACAAGTACAGATGAAATAAAGGAGCACAAAAAGGACAAACAGTAAAAATAAGTAAACTGCCAAGCAAAATTACATGAAATGTGCAAAGGGTTAACATTTATTATTATTCATCTGCTTCTGCAGCAGCCTTCGTTGCCTCGCTGTGACATAATCAGATTTCAAATCGGTCCGAAAGATTCGCCCCCTGAATTGGGAGACGACAATACACTTCATGTTTGAAAAACATCGTCACAGATTCACTCTTGCTGTTTTGCTTCCACCGCAATAATATCACGCTTCCTGCACAGCTCTCTCTCTCTCTCTCTCCTCGTGCTCCAAGAACAGTTTACCATCAAAAATCTGTTTTCTGCATGATTTGCTTACTTATCGGTCTACTGCAGAATACTTTTAAGGCGGTTGGCTGCTATAAAAAAACAGGCCAAGACAATCTCCTTTATGTTTTTCTGTGTTTTATCCTCATCACTGCAGATAATACAAACCTGGAGCAGTTACGCCAATTAGATTATTAGCTTAAAAGGAAACAGCAGGGGGCGCTGCGCTGGAAGCTTTCGATTCATTCTTCATTAAACCAATAGAAGAAATGGCACGGAGGTGAACGCGGCAGCCAGGAGCTTTTACGGAAGTGTGTGAAAGCAGAGTCACATGAGCAGGCGGCCGCTTAAGAAACGGTACCCCGACATGGACCTGGAGTCTCGAATACGGTGACTGACGTCCACGGGTAGCACGGGAACAGCAGCGTCACGGCGTCTCGGGCCGCGGTGAACATCTGTGGTAAGTGATTTAGCCGGTGCTCTCGTGCAGTTAGCCGCGGAGCTAACAGCAGGTAGCCGCGGCGGGTGGTGTTCTCTCCCCGAACCTCCCCCAGCCGAAGCACGCCGCCATCCTGTGACTGCTACTTTGTGTGTCCACAGATGGACGAGATTAAAGTGTCTCCGGACTACAACTGGTTCAGAAGCACGGTGCCACTGAAGAGAGTGAGTACACAGAGCTGCTCGGCCCACTGCGTCATTAAGGAAGTACACACTTGTTATGTCCTCTCTGTGCATGCGAGGAAAAACAAACTCGCATGCAGTTAGAAGCCAGGTTACTGTTTAGTACAGGTGCATGGCGGAGGCGAGCTGGAACCGAAACTATGATCCGAGCTCACCGAGGCCTTCTGCTCCACTGAACCACAACATGAAGAAAAAGCCATTTTTATTTAACTTTCGTGCTGGATTGAGCAGTATGAAAAACAAAAATGTCAGTAGGCAGTCTAGAGTTTGCACATGTAGTTCGACTAATTACAAAATGATTGTTAAATATTTTTGCGAGCATACCCTGGAGGAGTCGGGGAGAGTTTACAGGAAGTGGCATTAGAAACACAACTTTGAGGGTTTTTTTTAACGTCTGTCCTAAATTACAGACCCTGCTTTTGATGTAAGACAATTTAGACTTTTTTCTTTAATAGTTTTTAAATGCTCATGTTCAAATTTGGCCTCGGACTTTAAAGTGGGGAAAGGTGGGTGGATAGGACTTTAAAAGTAAATGTATGTGATATATGAAGGTATAATTTCAGAATCATCATCATCCATGTCTGAGTTTTCAGAGATGACTGAGCAGGAAACGCTCTAAAAACGTTGTTTGGAGCTGGAGTTGTTTATGTTGTTATACGTGTGTTTCTGACATGGCAGTGTATTTCATTTTGAAATGTCATAGTGATTGTGACCGTGCACATGAATACATGGAGGGTTACACGTGGATGCACAAGCATTCTTGTGGTCAGATCACCAGTCGTGTGCTCGGTGTGACCTTTGGCACTGAACATGACAACATCTCATATGATCCACAGGATTTTGGTGCAGCCGCATTTGAGTTGCACCACAAACTAGTTTTACTACATTAGTACATTAGTACTACTATGTACTAGTATGTACCACGTTTCCCCCGTCCATGTGTTAGAGCTGCTCTTCATCACGACATCTTGTCTTTAGTTCCAGTGACACTCCTCCAGGGAGAGTCACAGCAGCTTAGTTCTGCTCACACTAACACACTGCTGTTGGTGGTGCTGTCTGAACATGGGTTCACTCTGTCGCCGTGCCAGGAAATAGTTAGGCTCCAAGTGGTTAGTCTGTGAGCTACTGAATGCCTGGCTGTCCTCAGATCTGGTGTGCATGAGGCTTTCTGCCACTGCAGACTTCCTGCTTTGTTGTCATGTGAGCACTGAAGGCTTCTGTCCTTAACACATGTTGGTCAGTCAGCCATCTGTCACATGGTCACATTTATACTGATGTTGTGTGCAGTAGTCACAGGGCCGCTGCTTTCAGCATCATGTGCTCAGACAGCTAAACTAGGGCGGCATGGACGATAAAAAAAATCTTTTGTTTCCAAGCTTCATTTAATCCACAGCTGTGCAGTGCCCATATTTGTGCAGTAGAGAGTAAAAAGTGTTCAATTTCAATTCAGTTTTATTTGCACAGCGCCAAATCACAGCAACAGTCGCCTCAAGGTGCTTTATATTATAAGGTAGACCCTACAATAGTACACACAGAGAAAACCCCAAAAATCATGACACCCCCCCCTCTAAGCAATCACTTTGGCGACAGTGGGATAGAAAAACTCCCTCTTAACAGGAGGTAACCTCAGGTAGAACCAGGCTCAGGGAGGGGCGGGGCCATCTGCTGTGATTGGTTGGGGTGAGAAGAGAAAGGCAGGATAAAAGATATTAGATAAAGATTTAGCTACTAGCCAAATCCAGTGGAGTGGTTTGGTTTAAACTAGAATAAAACCAACAATGGTCTTAAAAATTATATATTTTAAAATAAAATAATTAAAGACACTACCCAAAAATGGGTTTTAATCTAGTTTAAACCAAAGCACTCCACTGGATTCAGCTACACTTTGGACAGTTTGTCTCTGGAATGAGTAGCTAGCGAGCTGATTGGACACCAAAACAGCCAATCAGAGTGTGTGTGTGTGTGTGTGTTAGCAAACACATATAAATACATTTCTTGCAAGCGGCAATGAATTTTCTTCACTCAAAATAATTTTCTCCTCAAAATGCAACATTTGTATTTGCAAAAATAACAGCATATACTGAGGCATCCAACAGAATGAATGCTGGATAGAAAGCACATGCATAGAAAAATGCTTGGGTAGAGTAGAAGCAGTCCGTTTACCGCAGCATATGTAACATGAGCCAGGCCTGCAGCACTCATCATTCTGTATTTAGTGAACGCTGTAATAAAACTCCAACATGGATACATGTAGTGAGCATTTAGTCACAGATGGGCGGCACGTAGAATGGCCAACAAAGAACCTGGCATCACATTCACGGTGAATGATGAAATGAATATAAAATGTAAT
>NW_024585546.1:6824-7933 GCF_018398535.1 Haplochromis burtoni
AGCAAAGAGATGAAGCACTTTTGAAATATGGGGAAAGCCAAAAACTGCGCTTCCTCCAGTTCCGTACCATCGATTCATTAATGCTGAATTCTCCTCTCTATTCCCATGTTGTTGCAGTATATTAATAACTAACCTCGTATTGTGGATGGATCATCTCAGTTGTTCTCCTGGTCCGTTTACAGCATCCTGCTATGCGACTGCATTTGTCCCTGACCATCAGACCCCCACGTTAAATTTTATCGAGTGGAGAAAAAACGTTAGCGTTCATCCTCCAGCTTCACTGTTTATATTATGCTAACATAGCTGTGTCGCTAGCGATCACGTAGCACATCATTATATACCAGCTAGCTCAACTTCAGTAACCCTGCAAACGTCACTGCTGTTTAGTTTCCTGTCTTCATTTATGTTGGAAGTGACAGCAGAGCCGTACGTTTGAATGCTTCAGAAATCTCTCAGTCAGAACATGCTATGTCATGTTTAGGTGGAAGCTAGCGGGTACCGCATAAAATCGGTTTGAGGTCAGTGAGCACAACCAGAATTCATACATGAGGCGCACTGTCGATCTTTGAGAAAATTAAAGGCTTTTGCCCCTTGTAGTGTGGAAAACACGTTATACAGAAGAACAGAATATATCACGATATAAGTCGTTACCGCACATGCTTCAAATTATACCACGAAATGGATTTTAGGTCCTATCGCCCAGCCCTAGGTGAAACCTCACAAAACCATTTCATCAACCAGCTAAAACAGTAAATGAGAGCAGGTGAGCGGATTCAGCACAAACACAAAGCGTGGACCTGACGCATCTGTGAGCTGTCGGCTTTCTCACAAGACGGCGTGTACACGACAAGCCGTCGGGGGTGAAAGACGACAGCTCGCAGATTCTGATGCTGCAGGTTTTGTCACTTTCCGACCAACATTCACGAAACCAAAAGATTCAAACTACACTTCATGTTTGATAACATCGTCATGAATTCCCTCTGACTTCTGCTGCTTTGCTGCCACCACGGTAAAATCCCTGAACAGCTCAGTTTCCTGTTTTCTGCATTATTTACTTGCTAATTACCCACCAGTCAAACATCGCTGTCCACCGCTGTTTTGTTTTTTTT
>NW_024585547.1:0-1277 GCF_018398535.1 Haplochromis burtoni
AAAAGACTGAGGTTTCTGCCCTCAGTAAGAGTTCAAGGCATCAGAGCAGGAACTGAGCATGCCTCAGAAGGAGCTGACTGATAATCGAACCCATTAGGCTTGGAGTCCCAGACACAGGACTTGAAATCAGGCCGGAGCTTGCTGGAGCAGGAGGTTGCCAAACCTGACAAAAAAGCTCCAACAGCAGGAGCAAGCCCTGAAGGAGCTACAGAAGCAAAAGGGTCAAGTTAAGGAGGAGCGGAACAAGGAGAAGATGCAGGACACTGGAGAAAAGCACTTCCTCAATTGGGGCCAGAACCAGTATGGACAGAACTTTGAGCAGCAGCACCAACGGAGGAAACGGACTGAAAAGGAGGAGGGCAGGATCCCAGGGCACGCTTCAGGCCGTGGTTTACCCAGAACACCAGAACAGGAAAGTGATGAACACAAACACCCACACAAACACACACATCCACATGCATTGACTCAGAATGAAGAGAAACACACATATGCACATATGCACTCGTTGATTGAGTGAGAAATGACACACACACACGTGCAAAAAATCGAAATGCTGATTCAATTCACTGAGAAGTGATCCACACACACACACACGTGCCCAAGCTTGTGCAATGAAGAGTGATACACACACACGCTGATGCAATGAAGAATGCTTTACTAACAAATGCTGCACACAAACATCCAAATATAGAGTCGGTTACAACAACAAGAACCCATTGATTGTTTATTGGTTAAATGCATTTCATGCCACCCAGAGGGCATTTGTGTAGATTTAGGGGACAAGGTCTAAAGCAGTTGGGTTGTGAAAACAATGTCTGTGCGTGATGTCTGTTTATGGCTTAAGGCCTCCACTGAATTGTTTATTGTGCTTCACACAGCCTCATAAAGAGCAGTGGTACAGAGTGAAAATGATGAATTAACGGTGTGAGTTTTATTTCTGAGAGAATATGAAAAGGTTTTGTTGATTTGACTCAGTTGTTTAAGTTTCTGCCAAAACAAAGCATTTGTGTGCAACCAGTGTCCACTATTGAGTTAAGTCAATCCAACATGTTTTTGTCAGTGCAAAAAGGAGTTACGGTACCTGCATGCCTACACAATATTGTCCCGGGAGGGAGAAAAACTTTCTGGTGAAGTTGTGGTTGATTGTTGGATTTTGTTTGACACTAGGTTGATTCTATCAGTGAGGTTTGGATTGTTTTCCTTCTCTAAGAGAGAGAAAGATGGTTTTATGCTTGGACATGTTTGCAATGGGCCCCAGTATTTGTTATTATATGAGT
>NW_024585547.1:3838-5593 GCF_018398535.1 Haplochromis burtoni
CTGGCTGAGGACATTCACAATACACCAGGGCCTGTGATTTTGGCTGAGGCCATCCACATTACACCAGGGACAGTGCTTCCTGTAAGGCTATCTTCACCCCATCAGGTCCTCTGCTGCTCGTTGATGCCATCCACATTACACCTGGACTGCGGTGCTGACAGATATCATCCACTTTTCACCTGGGCCAGTGGTGTTGGCTAAGGCCATTCACATTACACCAGGGTCTGTGGTGCTGACCAATACCATCCACATTTCACATTTCTATTAAAAGTTACAGCTATTTATATGAAGTTGTACAAAAACGCTTTCTTTCGCCCAGACAGTGCGTTTCTGACTATCACATGCATTTGAATGGGGAACTCGCCCAAACAAAGTATAGGTTTTCATTATGTGAATAACTTGAAAATCTTAACTCAAACAGCTGCAAAAGCTGTTTTTCCAACACGGGGATATTGAATTCTAAAAGATGAAGCCATGAATATGTGTGTCTGAATCTTCTATCAAAAGTTACAGCTATTTAACTGAATAAAAACACTAAGAAACAAAATACTATGAGGTACTAAGACCAAAAACTATAACTATGACTGTGGTGGAAATAAACAGGCAAAAACTATGACTAAGACTAACGTAGAATAACAGGCAAAGACTATAACTGTAACTCTGGTGAGATAAACAGACGACCCGACAATGATATGCAAAAAACAGAGGGCTTAAATACATACATGAGGTGATCAGGGGAAGTGGAGACACAAATGGGGAAACAGCTGACTGACATAAACCTAATGACTGGACCAGGAGGAGGAAAGCTAAATACAATGAACAAAGAACACATGATACTGTCAGAATAAAACAGGAAACACTAAAACTAGGCATGAAAACACAAACTTAACATACCTAATACGTGATGAATAATGCAAGAACTCAAACATAGAAAACCAAGGGAACAATAAACAATAACTGCCCAAACTAAAGATAAAAAGGAATAACAAGAACTAATCAAATATCAAAAAATGAGAAAAATACAAAGAGAACTCAGAGTGCTGGGTCGGAGACCCAGCCTGTGACAGTTACACCTATTTATATGAAGTTGTACAAAAACGCTTTCTTTCGCCAAGACAGTGCGTTTCTGACTATTACATGCATTTGAATGGGGAACTCGCCCGAAACAAAGTATAGGTTTTCATTTTGTGAATAACTTGAAAATCTTAGCTCAAACAGCTACAAAACCTGTTTGCCCAGCACGGGGATATTGAATTCTATAAGATGAAGTTCTGAATACGCATATCTGAATCTTCTATCAAAAGGTACAGCTATTTATATGAAGTTGTACAAAAACGCTTTCTTTCGTCAAGACAGTGCGTTTCTTTTTTCTTTTTTCTTTTTTTCTTTTTTTTGCCTGTCCCGTTTGGCTCTTTTGCTTGGACAGTGTCAGTGTAGATTTCATTCATACACAGTAAACTACATCCTATACATAAGCAAATCAATGTCAACAGTCCAAAAACAGGAATTAATATTTTCAAAAGAAGATGCCACCAAGGACCAGACAGTAACCAAGCTATCCAGCCTTGTGGCGGATCTACTCCTGTCGTGCAATTCATTATGTATTTCTTCAAGTAAACAACTGAATGTCAACAGTCGAACAAGAAGAATCATCATTCTCAAAAATCATATGTCACTACAATCCAACTGTATACAGACATAGGCATTTAAACGCATCAGTTGACTTTATTGCTTGTCCATGTGGCTCTCAGCTAA
>NW_024585547.1:6457-7926 GCF_018398535.1 Haplochromis burtoni
AGCTGGCCTGGATGTGTGTCACCTTCTTGCAGTGTGCTTGATGTATCCAAGTGTTTCTTCCAGTAATCTTCACTGCTGTGGTCGTTGTCAGCCGCACCCGATATGGACCTTTCAATCGTGGACTGGATCAGCACTTCCTCTCCATGGCCTTATCAACATCCAATCTACAGACTTCAGACTCTGCTTCTGCGGAGAAACAGAATCATCTGGCAGATCATTTGTTCTCAAGACTTCTTTACTTGTAATTAAACATTTCAAGCATCTAATCTGCTAATATGCTCTCTCTTTTGCTCTTCTATCATCACTACAGAAGACTAGAACTCTAAATGCTCTAACATATGTAATCTCAAAGAGTCAGACCATTCTCTGCTGGAGGAATCCTCATGTACATCTTAACTAATTCTATACAGTCTAACCATGTCCTGCCTGTCTACCTAAGTCTTAACTTTACTGTTCCATTAGTTCTCTCTGCCTGCAAAACGTTTTTTTTTAAGTATTTAATAATCCTAAAGTATAAACTACTTCTAGAGTGAGTATAACGACTGCTCATCTCCCTCCTGTTGAGACATGGCATGGCCCATGGCTCAAAATAGCAGCAGTCTTATACAAATTATTAGGCAGTATTAGGTTATCACACAGATAAAAAAAAAAAAACACCAACCTGCAAGCTTGCTCCTTCTGTAAGTCACAACTGTTTTCCTGCAGTAGGTGAGTGGCCCTATATGTCTGCTGATGTTGTACTGCTAAAATGTTAACACCATGTTTTCCTAAAGCTGCCTCTTTTGCGATCTTATCTGCAAAAGCATTCCCTAATGCAACTGGATCTTTCCCTCACATGTGTGCTGCACATTTACAAACGGCAATTCCACTGGTTAATAACACTGCCTCCAGCAGATTTTGCAAGAGTTTGGCGTGTTCTACAGGTTTCCCTGTAGAGGTTGTCACACCTCGTCTCACTCACTGCACTACAAAATGTAATGTAGCAAATGCATACGGCCTATCAGTGTATATTGTCTCTCTACAGTTTTACACGCTTCCGATAAAGCTAGCATCTCTGCTGCTCAAGCAAATATGAAACATGCTAGTTGCCCTGCATAGATAACTCTCACTGTCTGCTACAGTAAAACCTGTTCTAGTCTGTCCCTCTGCTATTGTACAACTCAAACTATCAACAAACCAAACCTTTCCCTCAACAAGTGGCACAGCTATTAAGTCATCCCTCGGCTTACACTTCTTCTCCACGTGCTCTCTACTCTCATGAGAAGTGCCCTCTTCTTTCGTTGGCAAAAAGGGTTTGACAGATTCAGAATTGTGCACCACTTTATGGTAATATGTGTGGTTGTGAGAGTAACAGTAACATTAAAGACAAGTGTCTTGTAGGTGACAGAAATGTAAGTTTAGTCTGCAATAGTAAACATCTACCTCGTGTGGAACTAACAATGTCAAAGGTGAAATAAACTATTTCCTGA
>NW_024585548.1:0-1967 GCF_018398535.1 Haplochromis burtoni
CACAAGAGAGATGCTATACAAATACAGGCCATTTACCATATAAACTATTCCATTTTGGGTGTTTGTCGCATTGATTAATCTCCAGTGCACTGCTGTCCACTATGATCTGAAGCTAAAACAATGGTTTCTATTTGCAATATATCATTTTCCTGAAGTTTAACTGGCATTTATATATTGAGTTTTTTGTTTTTGTTTATTTATTTTTGAAACAGCACACATTTAAATGTAATATTTTAAATTGAGTGGAATTCAGTGACATTAAAAAATGTGGCCCATCAGGAAGTACGGTGTTTTTTGTGATACAGCAACATTAATGCTGGATATATATAAAAACATAAAGGAAAGGCAAGTGCAGTGTTTTAATTTGACCTTATGGTGGCAGTGTTGTCTCTCTGTTATAAATGGCCCACCCTGTAGATAAGGTGCAATAACAGTATCAGCAAAAAGTCATATAATGTATTATTCATTTAAAATGAATTATACATTTATTATTAAACTGACTAATTAAGCTTTTAAACATCTGGGCTATTAATATTTTTTGTGCTCACCACCACAACATTTCTGGGGGTTTTTTCAACATATCTCATATATCTTTAGTGAAATTATCCAGAGCGGATTCATAACCAGCTGATTATGCATTTTACACTAACTATATTGGCTGTGTGTGGGTTAAAAAAATACACCAGCTCCTGATGAACATCATGTAGCCTTGTGGGACTGTCGATCGAGGACATTGAAGACATCTACCTTTTCAGAACCATGATAACAGGGTTCTTGCTGATCGGCGCTGGCTTATCGAAGAATAAAGAAAGCGGAAACGGCTGTTCAAATTCCCTATTCCGCTATGTTGATTGGAAGGATGGAGCGAGCCGTGGCTTCTTAGAATGGGCTCATTAGACGCAGCACGGATGACATCTTGGAGAAGCTTGCTGCTGTGAGTGCTTAGACTCTGCCAACATCTGACAACATCTTGAAGAGAATCAGGGCTGTCATGAAGACTCATGCTCTATGGGCAAACTGGATAACATCTCGGTGTAGCTGGCTAACATCGTGGAGAGGCTCACGGCTCTCCAACGGGAATGATGGGAATGATGAGGAACCAGTGATGGACATTAGATCGACTGTAAAATTGACATGCAGTGTTTCACACTAAAGCAAGAACGCCACCATTTTTTTCATGTGGCTACCATATCAGTGCCAGCTGCGGTCTCAAGGCTGGAGCTGAACATAAGAAACAATTTCTGATAACAAACTGTGTTTAGACTCTTCGCTCCAAACGCCCTTGTGCACTTCTCCCCAAGGCCGAGTCGGATGGCGGGTCTGGGCCCAGCGCTGGATGAATAACTGCAAGGCAGGATGGCTGTGTCTGCATTGGCTTACTTCTCACCCCTTACCCACACCTGTTGCTTGTCACGTGCTTCATGCTGTTGTGATGTGGACATTTATGTGCTCTTCATGCAGAGGAGTTTTTTTGTTTTCTGTTCTCATGTTGTCCTGCCATAGGAGCCCATTTCGCTGCAGGGCGACTTGCATGTGACAAATAAAGGCTTTCTTGTGTTATGTCCAAGGAAACCTTGTAAGTTGGAACAGTTTTTATTTAATTTGTCTCTCATTTGTGTTACGGTCATAACGTTGGTGTATTCTGTGAGCTAAAGTAGTTATAACTTCAGTGACATGTTAGTGCTTTAACAGGAGAATACCACATATTTTTCAGAATGTAGAATAATGTCAGTGTGTAGTTGTTGATAATTGTTGAATTTATAATACAAATGTTTTAATGCGTCGCTGAGCAGTGAGAAGCTGTTGGAACAGATGAGGTGTTGTGGACGTTACACTCTCAAGACAACATTAAAAAATGTTTTAATTATTTTTCCTCTTGAATCTAAACTTTTTATAAATGTGTTCATGTTTGATTGAGCTCCATTAAAATAAGTAATATTTGTCTGTGAACCAGAATGATGTAAGAA
>NW_024585548.1:4190-5537 GCF_018398535.1 Haplochromis burtoni
GCTTTTGGAATTTATACGATTTGTTTGGGAGGAATAATTTACTTTGTTTTCTTGTGTGTTTTAGTGTTAATATAACTACTTTTTGGATTATTCCTTTTTTTTTTTAATTTGAGATACACCAAATCATACAAAAGACTCAACATTATGTCTGAGATTTGTTTTTAAATGTTTCCTGGAAGAGAAGTTTGGATTTTTTAACTTATTTTTTAGTTTTGTATTTGTTGTTTGGCCGAGGTGTAAAACAGACTATATGGAAACCTACTGCTCACCATTTAAAGGAATGCTCATTTGCTGCACAGCTTACTCCACTTTCCAGATTTTGGTCATAGGTAAGAACGTTTTCCTAAGATAGTTTTCAAAATTTGAAGTATTTCTTGTCCAAACAAAATTAAATGATCGTACACTCTGTCTCCAAGCCACGGATGTGACGTCCGCTAATGTTTGGGTGGAAGTGTTAGCTAACTAGGCTACGGAAATGTCTTGCCGAACATCTTTTTTGTTTTTCTCCACTTTGCTGTTTGTCGGTCTCTTCGTGTTTGTCTGTGCAGGTGAGATTTAACTATGAGAACCCAAAATCACTTTCGCTCTGACATAAAAACTAAGATGGATTATGAATTATTTTTATGTAACACGGTAACAAATTACAGTACGAAATTCAGCTTTCAAATACCACCTGTGAAAATCCCAGATAATCCTGAATTCACCATCCAAGATGGCAGCAGTGCCTGTAAACATTAGTAAAAGCTTGAAATTTAAAATCTTGTTACGCTTATTTAACCTCAGAGGTCTGATGGAGGTTGTACTGTGACATCACTCCTGAGCTAACTACCTTCCAGTACGAGTCAGAAAAGAAAGGAAAACACTATTTATGTTGCTTCTAGCTATCTGGAGTCCATGGATGTGGATGGACACCAACGACCTGTTACATGCTGGAGATCTCACTGATTTGTTATTCGGTTTTCTATCTGTAACTGGCCGTACAGCACGATGCTAACACAATACCACAAAAGTGAAAGTACAGATTACACGTTTTAGGTTTGATACTGTTTGTGTGCGCTGCCTCATTTTGTACTTCTATTTGAAAGTAATTCTGACTAAGAAGCAGAAATTGCTGACTTCCCATTTTGGATGGAAGCTACTGATCTGCACTGCTACTGTTTGTGAATTGTTAACCCTTTAAAACCTACCATAGAACCAAGTCCGCCAGAGCTTATATTATATTTTTACATGTTGTAGTGCCATTTTTGGGAGCATTTCAAGTTGATATACATCAATACAACCATTATAGCCCAAATTTTAATAATGTCTGCATTAAGTGCATAGTAATTACATACATTGCAAAAAAGT
>NW_024585548.1:6751-7913 GCF_018398535.1 Haplochromis burtoni
GTGGGTCTTTCATAGCTGTTTAACTACACGTCTGTAGTACAGAAAACCCCAAATTAACCCTGAAGTTACCGGAGCATGAGGATATCTAGATTCTTTGTACTGAACATGCCTCGTTTGTCAGTGTCGTCTGTATCTCTCCAGAGCTTTACAAATGAACCACAACTCAAGTTCTTGTGTGTGGTTGCACAAATGTGCATGTGATTAATCTGTTCCTGGTGAACTCCCAGTAGTGCCAATACTTGTGTTTACCCTTAATCAGCCAATCAGTATTGACCCAACCCAAAGGTCATCCTCCTCCATTGATGTGCAGTTGGGATTTTACAACATGTTTGCATTTGCTGTCCAAACAGAAACACGTACCCAGACGGGAACATTGTGTCTGAACCCAAACACTGAAATACAGAAATATGTTCAGACTGTGGCTTAAGGTTTCTGCTTTACCAGTAACATGAGATCTCAATTAGCTCCTTATTTATTGTAGGTAGGTAGCAAAGTGAGACACCTTTCTATTAGAACATACTTTTAAAGTAGTGCCAGTGAAAATGAGGTTTGACACAAGTGACCTTCACTCTCATTGCCTGGTGTAGTGAGTCGTTGTATTTTGACCTTTAACCTCTCTGCTCTGTGCTGTTTCCTCTTTCAGAGAACAAAAACATCACAGCTGAGTCTGGACAGGACATCACTTTGACATGTCGAGCTCCAAACAATAACAACATTATTGTTCTAGAGTGGAGCAGAGCTGACCTGGGAGAGAAATATGTGCTTGTGTTCCGGGATGAGCGTTTCTATCCAGAACAACAGCATCCATCTTTTACAAACCGAGTGGATCTGCAGGACAGACAGATGAAGGATGGAGACGTGTCTTTGATTCTGAAGAATGTGACGAGTAATGACGCTGGAACATACGAGTGTCGTGTCGTCCAGAGAGGAGCAAAGCGCAGGAAGAGAGGTGTTTTAGATGTTGATCCCATCAGCATCATCACACTAAGTGTTGTTGATCCTCCAGGTGAGTGAGTAGAGTTGAGTGTGTGTGATCAGAGGTGAAGCTGCTTCCTGCTTGTTGATGTTTGTTTCTAAAGATGTTGTTGATGAGACTTTGTAGAAAGCAGCTGGTCTGAGTGATGTGATCAGAGTGCAGTAGATAATGTCTGACAGCAGTTTG
>NW_024585549.1:0-2136 GCF_018398535.1 Haplochromis burtoni
TATAGGGACAAATGCAATCGCATAGCAGGATGCTATACACGGGCCAAACTTCAGTCAGGAGAACAACTGAGATTATTCATCCACAATACGAGGTTAGTTATTAATATACTGCAACAACATGGGAATAGAGCAGCTGCGAGAGAATTCAACATTAATGAATCAATGTTACGGAAGTGGAGGAAGCGCAGTTTTTGGCTTTCCCCATATTTCAAAAGTGCTTCATCTCTTTGCTATGACTGTCGCCGGCATAATTTGCAGATGATAATGGTTTTAGCCGCTGCGATGCTTTCGACCAAAACAGGCGCAGCTTGATGACATCATCAACATGCGATAGAGCGATATAGTCAAAATCTCTATTGTTGGCCAAATTTATATCGTTTCTATCGTATATCGCTTATATCGCCCACCCCTAACAGTATGTCAAAATGAAAACATAACTGTAAATTCAGACACGTGAGGTGGTGCCGAAAAGAATGATACCAAACAAGGCAAAATAGTTTTTAAAGGGAAAATGTGGAGGGAAAATCAAAAGTAGTTAAAAATGGCCAATTATACCCTGGACCCCAGAGGATTAAATGTTTTAAAGTAACGCAATAGTTACTTTTCAAGTAATTAATTACTTTTAGAATATTGTAACTCAGTTACTAACTCAGTTACTTTTTTGAAGAAGTAACTAGTAACTATAATTAATTACTTTTTCAAAGTAACTTGCCCAACACTGCTGACTACGGAGTGGAGCAGTTGTCAGTCGCTTCCTCTACACTGATGACATCAAACTATATAGCATACAAACTCAGACATTGCCCGATTAGCAAGGTCTGCATCAGATGTTGAGAATAGTGAATAGCTGGAAGTTCGAGCTAGATTAGTGGCTCCAACAGATATTAGAAATGACATCCAAGATCTCTATCCAGAAGAGTCAGTCCTAGACAAAGGAACTGTAAAAACACTCAAGCTCCCAGGCCTGAGGTTGAAAGGTAAAGACTGCCTGCAGTTGGTAATTTTATATATAAATATGGTAAATGGACTAGTTCTTATATAGCGCTTTTCCACTCTTCTGAGCACTCAAAGCGCTTTACACAACTTGTGCATTCACCCATTCGCACAAGCACAACTGACATTCACACACATTCATACTCCGATGAATGCATCGGAGAGCAATTTCGGGTTTGTATCTTGCCCAAGGATATTTGGCATGCAGACTAGGGGAAGCCGGGAATCGAACCACTAACCTTCCGATCAGTAGATGACCTGCTCTACCACCTGAGCTACAGCCACCCATATGTTTCTTTCTTCACCCATATCACTGGAAAAATGCTTACCTGTTGACAGCGTAACCAACCCACAATACAGCGTGTTATTTGGCTTATTTTACCCCGCTGTGCTTAGTTGGGAGCACCATTTTCTCCTGAAACTAAAAAGAAAATTACTAAGCTGCTCAGATATGTGTAGAAGGGCTTTCTAAACACTAAAATAATAAATCTGAGGCCAGATTTATTTAGAATAAGTTTGTTACTTGGTTCAAAGAATTTTTACAAAAGGATTTTTAGACGGACAGGAAGTGGTAATTGGAAGTTGCATTTACTATGCATTACTTCCTTCCTTATATCAGAACAGCTTGTATGGAGAGCTCCCTTGTGTGCCTTATTTGGGAGCACCGAATATGATGATTAACATTTAGAATTTTTCCAGAACATAAACTCTTAGTGATAAAGGAGGTAAGATTAACTGGGCCTCAGGCGAACTCACTTTAGCTTTGCTTTTTTTTTTTCTTTTAAATATTATAGTTTATATATAAACTATAGTATAATTTTATATATAATTCAAGATTCAAAGTGTTTATTGTCATGTGTAAGGAAGAAATAGCATTTCCCTGTGCAATGAAATTCTTCCTTTGTTGTCCATACACAAATGCCAAGTTAGGCTGAAGGAACAAGATAAATAAGAATAGAAATAAGACAAGATATTAAGACGAAGATGAAAATAAGGATTAAAATAATGAAAGATAAATAAGTACAAAAATAAGTAAGTGAAGACAAGTGAGGTATGCAGATGTCGCGTGTAGATGGATGTACTGTACATCTTCCTATTCAGAAGGCAGAATTTCCGAGTTCTGAGTACAATCGAAAGCACCAC
>NW_024585549.1:2688-4614 GCF_018398535.1 Haplochromis burtoni
AAAACATGTTGATGCAGAAACATTTAATGAAGCTTCTGAGCTATTTGTGTAATCTTCTAAAGATCTCGGATAGATTTGGCCATTAGATTGGGAATTTAACATCTCGTCACATTCTACATTCTAAGCAGATGACATCACACTCAATTTGCTCTATTAGATCAAAGGAAACAGATCAAAGGAGCATGATCAAAGGAGATGATGTCATCTTTTGAGATGACATCATCTCAAAAGTCCTTAAACAGGACCACCGCGTGCTCTCAGTATGTCTCAGAACTGTGCGACTCTTTAGGAACACACCACGAGCCAACCTTTAGGAAAAAGATTTGAAACGTTCAGTGTATGCCACGAACACAAGTCCAAACCCTGATCGAATAGAAAAAATCTTCATTGTACATTGTAAGAGCAAAGACAAGAAGAATGCAGAGTGTGCAGGAAAACCTTGATCCCCAGGAAGGAACCTCATCGGCCGCTGTTCGCCCTAACACAAAAGCGAAGCAGCCAAACCCAAAGCAAAGAGGGAAAAACCAGGCACCAAATGAGGTGACTCCATCTGCCAAACCAAAGGGTAAAAACAAGAATAAAAAGCAAAAAATGCAAACCCAAACCCCAGAACCAGAAACCCTGGACCCAATCCAGGGCCTGTGCCACATCAGCCCAATCCCCACTTTATACCCAATAATGGGCCTGGGCAGCATTGCTACAATCCACACTTTTTACAGAACCGAGGGCCTGTGCCACATCAGCCCAATCCCCACTTTAACCCCAATAATGGGCCTGGGCAGCATTGGTACAAGCCACAGTTTTTACCGAACTGAGGGCCTGTGCATCATCAGCCTGACTTTAGAACCAATGATGGACCATCTCAACCACAGCCTAATCCTCACTTAATGCCAAATGATGGCAGACGTCCATATAGTGAGACCGATGAAATGGCTGCACTGAGATTCCACCTGCAGGAGGCTCAGCACATGAGTAAAACCAATCTCTACACTATGACAGCCGCGAACCACAAAGCTACTGCGGCTAAAACCCAAAATGATTGGCTTCGCCTGCAGCTACAGTGCTGCAGAGGAAATGCTGAGAAAACCATTCTTGAGCTCCAAAAACAACTGGAACAGGCTCGCAGAAGCAGACCCGAGGAGAATCTCACCCATGATGTGAGTGAGGCTCCTGTTCAAGACAGCAACACAGCTGTCACAGCTGCAGAGCTGAGTGTGGACGCTTCAACACAAACTACAGAAGCTCCGCACACAGACTCTACAGAGGTGAAAACTGTTCGGGAAGCTGAGTTGGAGGTCCAATGTAAAAAACAGCAGGAAGAGATCAAACAACTCCGCGAGCAACTCCTCAAAACACAGAAAAACCTAGAAGAGGAAGTTGCAAAACGTAAAGAACAGGAAGAAAGAGCCCTCTGTGAGTTCGCTGAGCTCATAGTCAAACTCTGCCTCAGTGAGGCTATTTGTGAGGCAAATAATTTGGAGGTGCAAAACTTAAAAGAAGAGCTGGAAAAAAACAGAGCTTTCTACCTGGAGATTGTAACGAGAAAAAACCAGGAGAACACAACAATCCGCAAACAACTCAAGCAAACAGAAGATGAAAAGATCATTCTTCAGGAGTCTTTACTATATCTGTGCTGTTGATGCCTTTTGAAAGCATTCCTAATAGCATCTATCAAGTAATATGCCTTGCTCAATGGTTCATGGAAGTATTAACAGTTTTGGTAACTGACTTTGTAAATTGAAATTCTACAGACTTACACTAGTAAACGCTTGTGCTACACGCAGAAGACAGGTATAGTCAGCTCAGTATCCAGTGGAAAGTTTTCTCTTTGGCATCCACAGATGCAACAGCTCATAACTAAATGGTGCAGAGGTGAATCCACCTAAGCAGCACTTGTACGATTGCCCCCTCCCCCCCGCCTCTAAG
>NW_024585549.1:6915-7910 GCF_018398535.1 Haplochromis burtoni
CGACACAAACAGAGTAACATAGTGTACGCCGTTAAGTGCCAGGAGGATTGCCAGGATTTATACATCGGGGAAACCAAACAACCTCTGGCAAAGCAGATGGCACAACACAGAAGAGCCACCTCGTCAGGCCAGGACTCTGCAGTCTATTTACACCTACAGGCCAGTGGACACTCTTTCAATGATGAGGATGTTTGAGTGCGGAGTCAAGGAGGCCATTTACGTGAAAAGGGAAAGACCATCTCTAAATTGAGGAGGGGGCCTAAGGGTACATCTTTCACCATCTTACAATGCTGTCATTGCAACCATTCCCCAACTCTCTCTGAATGGTACTCATGGCCATTGATCGGCAGGCTTTGATTAGTGGTTGTTGATCAATGGTCATGAGAATTTGCATAATTAATGATCAGCGAACTGACCTCCCAGCCCATCGTTCCTTCACTGGGCTGGTTTCAGTCATTATGCAAATGTACTGTTTATAAGACTGGGGAAACCTGCAGTCAGCTGAGACTGAAGAAGTCACTTGGATGAGTGTTGAAATGTTTCTCCCACAGAATCAACTTTTGGGGATCAAGAATACATGATTCATCACATCATCACTTTTTCCATTGCTCTCTGGTTCAGTTTTGATGCTCACGTGCCCATTGGTCACGCTTTCAGTGGTCGACATGGGTCAACATGGACACCCTGATTGGTCTATGGCTATGCAGCCCCATTACTAAACAGGCACAATGTCAGTATGTGACTGAAAATTGTAGACAGGAGAATTTTTGCAGCTTGTATTTGTAAGAGTTTTCCTTAAATGAGTCACGCAAATGTGAATTACAAAGTCTGTGGCGTGTAATTTAGTGCAACAAAACACCAAAAAATCATGTCTTATGACTGTTGTGGCTGTGATAGTTGTTTATTTTAGGAGGTGGCAATGTTATCAGAACGAGTATGTAATCAGCACTTTGGGTGGATAAGAACTCAACAGGTAGTAGTTTTTATCACAGCAG
>NW_024585550.1:0-7892 GCF_018398535.1 Haplochromis burtoni
CCAAAATTGGTCTAAGGTTTCAGATGTTCAGATTGACTGGTTAAACAACCTGAAAGCATCGATCCACTCTGCCTTGTACCAGCGGTTCAGGCTGATGGTGTACATTGTTTAAACACCATAGCCTATGTTGTTGTTGTTGTTGCACCATAGTCTTGTTGCTGACCATGTCCACCCTTTTATGGCTACAGTGTACTGCTTCCAGAAGAATATCATCCCATGTCACAAAGTTGATTATCTCAAACTGGTTTCTTGAACTTGACAATAAATGTACTTAGTTCATTAGGTTTCAGTCCAGTAGTGCAAACTGGAATGTGTTGGAACAGACGATTCATATTATAGATGCTTAGCTGAGAAATCTGCAGCAACTGTGTGATGCTATCATGTGGAAATCACTGAGTGTTCCCAGCACCTTGTTGAAGCTACGCAATGAAGAATTGAAGCACTTCTGAGGAAGAAAGGAGGTCCAATCCAGTACTAGCAAGGTGTACTTAATAAGATTGTAGATGAGTGCACTGTTTGCATGTATTCTTGAGTGCACTGAAGGCCATATTAAGCAGTCATGCCCTCAAAACGTTGTTTCTCCCATAAATCACAAGCGATAATATGGCGAGAGCAGGAGAACTGCATCAATGCAGAAACAGCTCATGAAAAAAGACAGAAATCTACACAGTATCTGCAGGGAGAACGCCGACATCAGCAAGGTTGTCTTAATCATGAATGTGCACATCTTAACACTTTGACAGGCATTTCATTTCACTGGACCTATGGAGTTTGCTTCTGAACCACAAAGTTACATGATTGTAAAGTGAGCTCATTTCACAATCGTATAAGCTTGAATTGTGGTTCAGTGGAAAACTCTATAGGTCTATTTTGGTTTTTTGCTTCATTGTGACTCAAGCCACCATAATTGCAGAGGTTACTTTCTTTATAAACAGCTGAAAAAAGTTCCCTATCATCATATCTAATCTGCTTGGTGTGCCACAGCATGGGTTGCAGAAAAGAAAATGGTCAAATCATTTCATGACCTCCAAATATTGTTCTAACTATAGCCATCAGATGAACACAATCAGTTAATTACTGTCATTTGTCAAAGTTTTGTTGTTTCATAGAATGGCTCTGCATTGTCAATATTAATAGAAGAGACCAGAAAACATGGTTGTTCAGTATGAAAATGAAAGTTAAATAGCAAAGTAATGCAAAAAAGAATTAAAAATGACTAACTGTGAAACGTAAATGGAATAAACAAAAACAACAAAGATTTAAAGTGGGAGGGGGGATCTACAGAATGACGTTTGCTGTTGTTTTATGATGCTTTTATAAAAGGTTTTCTTTGTAAATTAATAAATCACCATTATTATCATGAATCCTAGCCAGCAAAAGAATAAATAAGAAGGTAGAAAAAGTTGCAGGAGAGCTGTGAACACAATTAGCAGGAACAAAGGAATAACACAGAAAACTGACAAATACAGGATATACACAGAAAGTAAACTGCACTGGACACTCACAAGAATAGCCCACAATCATATTTTCACAGTGGGTATAAGTATATGTTTTTTTGTCAGTCTGATTCTTGGAGGGTTATAGTTTCACTGAATTAAATAAAGATCATAGTTGTCCCAGGAGATTTCCTTAAATGAGAGCTTTTAAACAGCCATTCTTAAGGCAAGAGGAAATAAAGAGAAAAGCCTGATGTATGCCAAATAAAATAAAAAAAACTACACTGAAAATCAGTGGCAACATTTCTTATGGAGTGATGATATTTTGAAACCTTTGGCTCAAATCATTGTCAGTAAGTACAGAGGAAGTCAGGAGAATACACCAGTGAGGTCTTCTGTAAAACATGGTGGCAGCTCTGTCATGGTTTGGGGTTGCATTTGCATCTGTGCTGTTGGGAATCTTGCCAAAACTGATGGAATTATGAATGCAAAGAAGTACCATCAGATTTTGATCCAGAATTCAATAATATCTGGGAAGCGTCTGATTGGCAACAGCTTTATTTTTACCCTGGTCCCAAAAACACTGCCAGTATAAAAGCATACCTTGATAGAAAAACATATGAAGGAACGCCATCATTCCTGCACTGGCCTCCCCAAAGCCTGGGCCTAACATTAATGTAGCAGTGTGGGATGTTGAAAGAGTGAAGGCAGCCAACATCCAAAAAAGAGCTTTGAATGTCCTTCAAGAAACCTGGAGAGCTATTCCCGAAGACTACTTGAAGAAATTTTAATAAAGCTTACGTAAGAGAGTTCAGGCTGTGTAAGACATTAACTGACTTTCAACCTTTTTGAGAATTATACAAACTTTGATTCTTTCTTCTACTTAGATTATATTTATATTGAGGTTTGGATATGTTTCAGTAACGACACCAATTTCCCATTTTGCTAGAAGATAAAAAGCAATGAGACGTGGTTCAAAATGTTTGTGCAGTACTTTAGTACTTTTTTCATAGCCTGAGTGAGTCTCTGTAATCTTTAGTTTCATGTAATTATTTCATTAAGCACAGGGAAAGCAATGTGGGTCACTGAATTTAATGCATCCTAAAATAATAATGCACATCTGAAGATCCAGATATGTAAAGCAATCGTTTCCAAAATTGTCTGAGATAGAAAGATTTACATCAGTTCAGTATATGCACATACACAAATTAAAGTTTACATGAAAAAATCTTTAGTATGCGTGTTCAAAATCTCCCAGCTAGAAGACTTATGCAGTATGTTTATTTTTTAACGAGCCATTACATCTTTATTCAGATTCCCCATTGAGAAAGCCAAGTTCCTAAAATTCAGTGATTTCTCCATATGGTAATGACTAAGGTCCCTGTAGAATCAGATCTCGTTTAGATGTTTTTCATTTGGAGATTTACAAAAGAAATTGGCAGAGATTTGAGTTGCAAAATATGATTACCTTCTTCTTTATCCAAGACTCACTCTGAGATTATCAGGGATACCTTAAATTGGAGGTAATTGAATCCCGTCCCTGCAAATTTCAAGTTAGATAGATTCTGATTCTCGAGGGTTCACAGCTTTCAGATATGCAACATAAAACTGATTGTACTTTCGTCCATCAATGCTAAGAATTTTCTGGGTCAGATGGAGAAAATCCAGGGTCAGTATGTGTGACAGTAAGCATAATAGGTCTGCATATTTTAACAGGCATGAATAAGATGGATATGGCAGTGGTCTTACTCAACGCAACAATGTAAATTATAAAGTGTATTGCCAGATTATAAGCACTATGACAAATGCCTGCCTGAATGATTTTCTCAGTGGAGCTATATGACACCCACTGGCAAGAGAGTAGCCAGCCAGATACCTCTGTGGCTCTGTGGTAGGAAGCTAGCGCTCAGTCAGAGTGATTAACCTCTGCAGTGGCTTAAGGCGCAGAGGCTAATGCAGGACTCTCAGCTGACAGGGTAGTCGCCTATAAGTAGATGGGAAAAAAACAAGCATGCTTAGCCACCATCCGTACTTTATCTCTGGCATTTTCTTCAAAGAGCACCCTGAACTTTAGTGTGCCATACATTCCATTAGAAGTATTGCTTCAGGACTTGACCCAAACCTTCCCAGAATAATTCTTCTATGAAGTTACAATATGACAGAAATGTTCTCCCAGTTCAGAGTAACACAGAGTGTTGAGAAATAGAACATGTCAGCTAAAAAAAAAAAGAGTTCAAAGAGGCAACGTGTTCGCAGATCTAGGACCCCACATGAATCCCACTTACTCAGCTGTAATCCGCTAAGTCTGGGAAAAAACAGCTTTAAGGGGTCATTCATGAACACTTTACTACTTTAAATGAAACAGATTTCTACACATATAAAGTTGAGTTTGTGTTAATTAATGCAGCCTTTGTGCTAAATTTTAGCCTAAACTTGAAAAAAAAAAACTAAAACGTGCACGGCCTTAATTGTTCTTCTTAATAATGTTAATGACTGTGTTTTAGGTTACAGTCTGATAAAATGTCAATCACTGTAACCTAGTTTCACTTGGAAGTAGTCTCAGATAAACATATTAGTGTCATCGGATAGCTCACCTTACAGTGCTACAAATGATTTCCCACGTACACAGTTTGCAGCTGTAATACTCTAGAGCGTCGACTCATTATGACTGAAACCGAATCTGTATCTAAGGGTTTAAGGGTTCAGCTCAGCCAAATAACACTTATAAAAACTCAGTTTACTTAAGTTGTGTTTCCTTATTCAGGTTTATTTGTTCCTTGAGGTGTCTTTCCTAATATAATACAACTTTCTTGTAACACCGAACTTGGATATTTCTGTCTTTTTCAGAAACTCTTATTACAGTTTCTGTTTTCACATCTCTTTCAGTTTTTCTTTGTTCTTTTTTAAGATAAAAAAGTCGATTTGACCTGGAGTAATCACATTACGAGCATATTTATAGTAGGCCTAGCTTTTCCTCATTTTACAGCATCTCAAACTAAGCTTAGGCCAGCTGGTTAATGTTATCGATGAGCAGTTATTTAGCAGAACTTCATGTTGGCACCTTCAGACTCAAGATATGAAAGTTCATTTATGATCTGAGAAGGGGTCTCCTTTACCAAAGGCGTGAGAGCGCATAGGAAACATGACCAGCATCTGGAAAAAATGTCATCCTCTTCCACTCTTTCAACTTCAGCCTCTTCTTCTAAAGTCAGGGCTCTAAAACATGAAAATATGCACAAAACATGTTTACTTATTCCTGATATTGTCAGGATGTTGAATTACTTATTGTCAGCAGATAACACAGGATTTTGTGTACGACCCTCCCGTCTCCAACAACAGTTGGTTATAAGCAAACATTATGCCAGCTAATATTACGCTTAAGTGTCCTAAAAGCAACATTTTCCCCCAGATAAACATTTTAAATACATTCTCACATTATGTAAGGCTTTATTTGCTAAGTTACCAAGTCGAACTATGTTTGATCCACTTCAAAGAAAGTTTTATTACGCTGGCTAACAGAGGCTAACAGCAGCACTTACTGACAGGATTCCTCAACAGCTCAATATTCACCTCAGTGTTGCTGTCATTGGTTACGAGTGAGAAGATTTTACAGCCACACGCTGTAGAGTAAATAGACAGGACACACAACACATTGCTGAGGTAAGTAGTGAACTAACAGCCTACACTCACTACAGATGAATGGCAGCCAAAGTTGTTACCATAGCTACGATTATGCACTTCAATTAGGAGGAGTAATAAAGCAAAACTCAGTTGACTGCAATCTGCAATCTATTGACATCTAGCAGCATTTTACACACTGTAACTTTAGAGCATCAGAAACAACCAGCATTTCCAGTGGATGTTAGAGACCTGAGATGACACGTAACTCCTTTCCTGTCACTAAGACAACCAAATAATTCCAAAATTATTTTTTCACTAATGTACCTTGACGAATTGCATTACTAAGTTTATTTAACGCCAGATCAGATTAGCGTGTATTGCCTTTTTAGTTTCCAGTCTGACTGAGCAGATGTCTGTCCTTTGATACATTTCATTAACAGGAAGATGCCATATCTGCCAAGGTCTTTTTCTTTGTCTAATTCTAAACAGGCTTCGGGAAAGGCATCTGTTCCTCTTGTATTCATAACTTGGCCCCTCTTTGGATTATCCCACTTAACATTTACGTGCTTAATGGAATCTGACAGGAAAAACTGCAGATGTCAGTCTTATTAGGGGGATTTTGGTCTTTTAAATGTGCAGCATAGCTGGTAAGCACAGCCACAGAATACTCCGAGCATCATGTCGAAAAGACTTCTTGAAGATCTGCTTTGGCGATTCATCAGGCAAACGCAGATCGTAAAGAGCTAAAGAAAACAGAGAGAGTAAATGTGAAGCACAGTCTGTTCTTTATCAGAGCGTTAGCAGACCACATCCTCGACATTGAATGCTGTATTTGTCGGGATCAGGAATTAGCTGATGGAAGTCATTCTACATGTAAGTGAGGCAGCACTTTGGGATGAGTTTACTTTGACCTGGAAAATATCTCCAAAAACATCTGTTGCCTTTTAGACACCAGATAATACTCCAATGTGTCACTGATTAAGTTTTGGACACCCATACAGGAACTTGCACATTTAGACACTTTACTGCTTGCATAATTGTAACTGGCCCTTATTAAAACTTGCCATGTCCAGCGGTCATTGCTGCCACTGATTAGAAACATGACTCACCCTTATGTCGTAGGATTGTGCCTTCTGGTTTAGTGGCTTAGCGAATTCCCCTCTGTGACTAGCAGACATACTTTTTACCCTGGTGCACAAATCGGCCGTTTACACAGCTGTCCAAATACAGGAGTCTTTCACGTTGAGTGATTTTCTTTCCTGGGAAGCCTATCAGTCTGGTTCTTTGAGATGCACAACCTGATGCCTCAGAGCTACAAGCCTCAAAAAGGTTTTGGGTGAGTTTACTTAAAACATAAATTACCGCATTTTGCATTTATTACTTTCTCATCAGAAAACTCAAAGTGTGAACTCAAAGTTCACAACACGCCCAAGCTCCCCTGTTGTCGATAAAATAATCTCAAGCAATTACTTTGTTTGGGAGTGAACCGTACTTAATAACAACAATAATAATAATGGAGACCTCACTGGCTTGGTGATGCAATCCTGATCTTTGGATGTGCAATTCCTTCTGCTGGGAGAAAGTGAAACTGAGAGCGTGAGAAAAACAAAGGTATCCATGGAGAAAAAAGTAAATCTGCGATATGGCAGGATAAGAGAAGGCGTGTTCTGTCCAATGGGTGCAGGAATTGTCATATCCCCATGCAGCACATATCACTCACACCAGGATTGAATTCACAGTGGGCCACACCCAGGAGAAATCTGCTTCCAACCTTCATATTAGTTTTCAGCTTGTGCTCTGTGCATTGAGTGTGTGAAGGAATTCATCTTAGTGATGGCTCATCAGTCCCCTAAACATGCTGGATCCAACATGCTATTTCAATAGCGTCTCTTAAATTGAAAGGATATTTACCAAGCTCTGCTCTAGAGGCCTCGAGAAAGTATCCCTAAAATACACTTAGATAAGTTTAAACAGAAGCTTTTAAGGTTAAGTAAGCTTATGATTGCAGACGCTTTAAACGCCAGTGAAAATAATGCACTTTGGATTTAATGCACTGCAAGGGAAGATGAAAGTTAGTGAAAAAGTAAATAGATGCACCTAAGTGAACTCAGCCTGTTTTGAAAAAGCTCTGTTGATTTTTTTTCTCTTAACTAGAAGTTTAGTAAACTTGCACATCTATTACTTTGCTAAAATTAGACTTAACGAGGTAATTAAGAGAGAAAAAAGCTAATTAAGAAACATTTACGGCTGTGTTTACAGGGATAAAGCAAGAAAGGTAGCATCATACCTTCTTTATGTGCCATTTTCAGTTAATTCAGAATAAACTAGAAAAAGTAGTCATCATATGAGTAGATGGATGTTTACGAATCGTAGTACTACTGAAAGTAAATCACTAAATTGGTTCAGAAGCACATTGATAATTATCAGTTACTAGTTTTATGTAGCTATTGTTAAAAATTCTGTGCAAGAATTCCACAACTAAAATGTTGTTTTCAGGTAAGTGTTATCTGCACATCCATTTATTTCTACTTATCCAAATCAGGATCATGTAGGGGTGCTGGAGTCCGTCCCAGCTGTCGCAGGGCAAGAGGTGGGCTGCAATCTGTACGGGATGGTCTATCACAGGGTTAATGCAGAGAGACAGGCAAGCATTTGGACTGACATTCACACCTCTGGCCAATTTAGAATCGCCATTCAATGTAACCCCATGCATATCTTTGGATTGTGGGAAGAAGCCAGAGTACTCAGATAGAACCCACACAGGCACAGAGAGAACATGCAAACTCCACACAGAAAGGCCTTATTGCTGTGGCAAGGAGGTGCTAACCACCACTC
>NW_024585551.1:0-7888 GCF_018398535.1 Haplochromis burtoni
AAAAAAGACAGATGTGAGATGGGTCTATAGTTTGCGACCATGTCAACATCCAGTCCAGGCTTTTTCAAGATCGGCACTACCACAGCTGATTTAAAACATTCAGGAAAGACTCCAGTCATCAATGAAGTATTTAAAAGAAACAGAATGCAGGGTCCTAATACTGACCACAGTTTCTTTATAACCCGAGAAACATACGCTGGAGCGAATACGGTGACAGCAGAACTTTTATTCGACACTGTGGTTTGTTTACTGGGACACAGACACTCCCGCTCTCTCTCTGCTGTCACGTCCGCTCTACTCCTCCGACTGTCACTGCCAACATATAAAGAGACACAATCACTGTCAGATCCCAGCACACATGTTCACCCCGCCCCTGCGCCGCCCCGGGAGCTGGCCAGAGACCACACCCATACCACACCCAGGCTGGTAGAGGATCCAAAGAACAGGTTGTACATCGAGCTGCTTTTACAACCTTAGTTAATCCAGACAGAGAAATAACCTTGAAGTCACGGAACAGTTTATCAGCACCAACAGGCAAAGCAGCCGAGTAGTCTAGTGAACTGCTTGACAGCCCTGTCTCTGAAAAATGTAAGAAAGTCATGAGCTATCAAATTAGAACAGCAGAGTTGACTTACTCTCTGTAAGTTGTGACACTGTGTTGAAAAGGAGTTTTGAGTTATGTTTATGGTTCATGATGAGATTTGAGAAATAATTTGCTTTCGCTGTCGACATCGCTGATTGAAGACAAGACAATGAGTCCTTCCAAGCCTGGAGAAATACTTCTAGTCTGGAAGATCTCTAGTGACGCTCTGCTTTTCTACAATTTCTTCTCAAGTTCAAGAGCTCCTTCTTGTATTTTGCTCGTTTGTGTTGCTGTGTTTGCACATCTCTGTTGCTTGTGGGGCTCGCACACAAGAATTTCACTTGCATGTGCTGTGCCAGTGTGCCTGCACATGTGATGTGACAATAAAAGTGATTTGATTTGATTTGATTTAACCAAGGCATAGGGTTCCTTTTTTGACATTTCAACTTCCTTACGGGAGCAACAGAGTCCAGTAGTTCAAGAAGTGTATTATTAAGATTCGCAGTCAAGGTGTCCACACATAACTCCTGGGTAAAAATAGGGTCCAACACATCAGGTAGATGTAATTTAACTCCAAGCAATGCTTCAGGGCTAATATAACGAGATGATCTGAGGGGAACTTTCCCCTCACAGAAGCTGGAGATTTAGGGATTAAAATATCAAATAAAATTGCGGAGTGGTCTAGAATAGGTAAAACGCAATTTTCAGTAATTGATACATTCAGCCCGTAGCCTAAGACAAGGTCTAGGGTGTGGCCCTTGCGTGTTGGCCCAGACACAAATTGTGTGAAGTTTAAGGAATCAATTACATTTAAGAAATCTTTGAGCAGGGGTTTATCCTCACAACACAGATGAATATTAAAGTCCCCCACTATAAGAATCCTTTCATAGTGAGTAATAAAACATGTCAAGAAGTCTGAAAATTCCGAAATAAACAAGTCATTATATTTAGGTGAACGATAGATTACTATAATTAGAACCACGGGACAGCCTAAAGTCAGAAGTTGGGACTCAAATGAGGTAAAAACACCAGGACTTTCTGTTTGCATTTAAAACAGTCTTTGGTGATAGAGGCTACCCTGCCTCCCCTCCCACACAACCTGGGGGCGCTGAAGAAGCTGGCATCGGTGGGGCAAAGTTCCATGGCGACCAATAAAGCAGCCTCGGGTGAGCGTGCTCCGATGACGTCGGGTAAACAGGAAGAAGGCAGCGCTGAGGCCAAAATAAAGTCCTAAGCAGCCAGGGTCACCGATGGTGAGGAACCCGCCGCATCCAATTTCTGACCCGAACACGCTTCCCAGAGCGCGTGCCGCGCATTCATCCACTTCTCCAGCGCTTCCGTTTCGAAGGATTTCAGGGGGGGATCACGGCGATGCAGTTCCCCCGGTACCGACGCCAGAGGCGTCCTCCACATCGCTTGCTAACGCTGGGGAGCTTCAACAGTGAGTCACGGATATTAAGCAGCGTCTGTCGCTCATATACCAACAGGGAGTGGGTTTTTAAAACTAGCAGGGACACCACTAAGAACATAAAACATAAACATTGCAGAACCGAGAGACGGCGTGCCATGACATCCGGCGTAGAGCTGGGCGATATATCGAGTTTTTAAAACATATCGATATATTTTTATACGAGATATAAGATGTGACAATATCCTTTATATCGATATAGCCTATGTTACGTTATACTTATAGTTGTGGAGCCGCAAGTTTGCCTCTCTTTCGTCTACTTTTGTCTCTACGCAACATTACTCCGCCTCACCTCTATCCTTCACTGAACACAACTCCCCCTCCTCCCCCATCGCTTCACGTGCAGGCAGCGACAAGATGGACACGGCAAATCTCCGTTAACGAGTTACTGCGCATCGCCCCATGCGTGGGGCTGGACGGCGTCAACGTGTTAACGAGCTAACCATGCTAACGAGCTAACCGCGCTAGTCCCTACGGGCTGCATAGCCTAAAATCCTTTCATTCTCTCAAAAGTTGACAGCGCGCCTTATGTATGAATTCTGGTTGTGCTTGATGGCTGCGAACCGATTTTATGTGGTACGCGGCGCTCAGCAATCTGTCAAAAATGTTTGAGTACGATTTTGGTCAGCTACGGAGCTGCACCGCTTGATAGATTGTCAGCGCATTACGGCTACCGAGGAGCCTCGCGGAGTGATATGTACTGTGCTTCAACGTAATATTACCGTATTGTGTGTGTATAAGGACCATAAATAGCACCTGTAAGAGACGTAGGTGGTTATGAAGTGGATTTCAAACTCCAGGCTGTCAGTCACGCAGTAAAACTTGGAAATAGAGCTTCTGTGAAATCTGTCTGTCTTTGTTATTGCGCTCAGCGTCTTTTAGTTTACATTTTGACTGCACAATTGTGAGCTCTTTGTTATGCACAAAAACAACATTGTTTTATTTTATTTATAGAGCATTATTATTTAATGAATGCTCATAATTTATTTTTGAGTAATTTTTCATGTACATCTGTGCTGTATGTTAATAAAAGTGCCTGTGTGACATCTGGGACACAGCTTTGACTAAGAACTCTCTTTTTGTTCTTACTTTATGGCTTAAAAAATATCGAGATATATATCTTATATCGCCATCCAGCTAAAAAATATCGAGATATGAATTTTGGGTCATATCGCCCAGCCCTAAATTCCGGCGCCATCTTCATGCAATGGGAGAAAGTAGTTGGCCACAGATCTCTTTGCGTTTACTGTGTTATTGTGGGAAAGGTTACACAAAACTGCAGAGCATGCGCAGCTGTAATAGTTTCACACAAACATCATAAAAAAAGAGAATCAGATAACAAGACTTTTATGTCAAAAGTAAATCACAGACCAACTACATCACGTAGCAGCCGTGGAAGGTGGAAAAATAACTATTATGGGGATAATGAAGAACTTCAGATTCTAACCGCTTTATTATAACCGTGAAGAAATACTAAAATGCTTCAAAACGAAAGCTAATTTACAGAGCAATTTCACACTCACGGCAGAAATATTTTTGTCTTTTAGTTGACCTTCTACCCTGAATGCAACTGAATATCCGACAAGATGAAAACAGATCAGAAATGCGTTTAATAAGAACAGCCAAAAAAGAAGAAAAAAGAAAAAGAAAAAAGAAATTAAATGTTTTAGCTTAAATAAAACTTTATTTTTCTTGATTTTCTTGGAGAAGCCATATTTTGCAGGCAGTGGTGTTCAGTGTGAAGGCTAAAGTGTCTTTTCTTCTCACTGTGTTTGTGCAACAACTGAATAAGAATGCGAAGAAAAAAGGTTTAAAAGCTTCTGACCCGCCTCTGACCCTTTATGGAGCTTATTACATAATCACATTTCTGTCTCATAGACTCCTCCCACCACACAGAAGCAGATGTTTTAAAAACAGATTTTCCAGCCTTCTTTCTCATCTGTAGCTTTTTGTCGGAAAGAAGTCGCAATGTTTTTCATGCTGTTTTCAGCAACCACCTGGACTTTGCTGGTCCTGCTTTTCACGCTGATATTACTGTGAGTATTCCTCGACTACTGTTTTGCAAGACAATCGAGCCCTTATCTTATGTCGCGGTCAAACCACCCGTACGTGGAGTTTTATTTCTCTTGTGTTCCCTTTGTTTTAATGTCCAACTGACAATTTCAGATTTTCTCTGTTTTGTGACACAGGTACGGATTATGGCCATATCGGTTCTTCAAAAAGCTGGGGATACCTGGACCGAGGCCCCTGCCTTATATTGGAACGATGCTGGGCATAAGAAAGGTACGCACAGAAACCAAACTCACCTTAGAGACTGGGATACGAGGAGCTGACTGATTTGATCTTGAAGAAGTGAGAAGGACATATTTAATGTCCTTATCAATCGTCACTGACCTGCCTGACTTCTCTGTATTTTGAATGCACATGTCCTACTCAGTGGCATATTGACACTAAAACACATTTTCCTATAACTTTTTGCAGGGAATTCTTGGATTTGACCTAGAGTGTCATGCCAAGTATGGTGACATCTGGGGGTGAGTATTTACTTCATCAACCAGGAAGTTCACTCATGTTAAAATATGTTTGTCAGCCATGCAATACCCCCCAAAAAAGAAGAAGAAATAAAATTTTAAAAATAAATAAAATACAAAATTCTGAATTCATTCATGTCAATAATGCTGTGGCCTAAAGCAACTAAAAACAAAACAAAAAAATGCCTTAAACAATTAGCCATGAATTGTGTTATTGTAAACGGCTGTTGTCTTTTTTGCAGGTTGTACGATGGACGAACGCCGTTGTTAATGGTGGCCGACCCTGAGATTGTTAAAACCGTGATGGTGAAGGAGTGCTACTCTGTGTTCACCAACCGCAGGGTAAGAAGCTCCTCTTTCTATCATATACCAAAGTGAAAGTTCAGCAAATCAGATGTAGTACAATGCTGACATCTGCTCTCAGATTTCTGTCAAGTTGCATAATTTATTAGATTTCATGAAACCTGTAGCAGTCCCACGGACCAAGGAAGAAATAGAGAGAGCCTCGATGGGTGCAGTAATTTTTACTTTAACTTAAAACATGTACCTCGCTCCGCATTCCAAGGGCTGCAAATTGTTAATTTCGCTAGAGTATCACGCTGCTTCACGCTTCATTGAGAGCTGCCTACTGGGACATGTGCGCCACAAAACCGGTCTGAGCTGGAAGTACAGCTTGCCACTAACTAAGCAACAGAGCCCTCTACTGGACACTACGCGTAGCTGTTCAGGCTTAGATCAATAAACAAAACTGGATCTTTACAAAACCTTTGGACGTCCTGCCACTCTCCATAGAACGTAAAATGTTAGCAAAACATAGGTACAAATGCTTTTTCACTTTTTTACATTAACAAAATTGCTAGCAGTGATTTCAAAAGCAACTTGGGAAATGCTGTAGTTTATAGTGTCAGGCCGATGTGTTTAGGAAAACAACAGCAGCACTACAGGGAAAGACTGTTACCACATGAAATGTAAATGAAGTAATATTAAAATCCAACAGGCTGAACTTGCAGCAGTTCTCTGTGCTTTACACAAAGAGTTACACTTTTATTACTCAAGGGTTACATCAGCCAACACAGCAGCTGAAGAACATGAAGCAAACCAGGAAACACACTTCACTGTTTCACATAAAAACTAGAGAACAAAAACAGATGTTATCTATCTTACTGTGTATAACAGAATCAAAGCTAATTGCACGAAGGGTTTATGTATTTAAACTAGTGCTATCAATATATTAAAAATTATCTAATTAATCTCACAACTTTCTGTAATTAATCATAATTAATCACAATTACTTGGTCAATAGCCTGGTTGATATTACTTTTTTAAAACTTTATTTAAACTTTTAGTTAAGCTTGTAACTGACATTTATGCAATATAATGAAGTAAATGCAGAATAAACACAAAGAATGTGTGCTTAAATTCAAAGAGAATTTGAATAGTTTTCTTCAATCTCTGAACACAGGTTCTCTCCTGTGAAATACAACTTAAAAAAAACTATATACTAATAGTTAAGTATACACTAATATATAACATAACAATATATATTAGTTCTGTCAACAGTTAAAATGTTTAATTTGATTTATCACAGGGTTACTGTGGATTAATTTTGATTAATCACGACTAAATATCATTCTTTTTTTTTCTATATTAATCGCATTTCATTTTGCATGAGCAAACAGACTCGGGGAAAAAAGGGAAAATATACGCATCTAACATGTTTATTGAACATCTTGAACATTCATGTTAACAAAAACTCAGTAAACATTTATCAACTCTCTCTGTAACTCTTGAGAGTCACTTCAAGTCCTTGAAACGAGGAACCAAACCAAAGCTATGTAAAGCGTATCTTCTAAACGATAGTAACAGGTCTGCAGTTTGTTGCAATCCTCTTGGAAACTGTGTCAGTCAATATTTCCTAGGCCGAATTACTGAGCACCCGATGCGCCGTGAGTGGTTTGCTGCAAGTTGGGTGACGCGTTAGTCAAAGTGCTTGCAGCACCCCTGGCTAACGTATGGTTCGTGTCAATGTGATAATTTAAGCTGGAAGTGCTTTGATGAAAAGAAAATTCATTCTTGCACAGCGTGCAATAATACTTTATGTCGGTCGACTGTTCCGTCTTGTTATCAGGGGCGGATCTAGAGAAATTTTCTTAGGGTGGCAAAGAAATCAAATGGGGTGGCAAAATCAAAGCATTTTTTTCCCAAACACATATGCAGGTGGTTACATATGGTTAAAATGATTCAAATGCAGCAAGTATGTTTTTCATATAAATATAGTCTATAACTTAATTGTCTGTAGCCCACATAATTACGCACTTACATTTGCATTTACATTTGAGTTTTTATGTTATGTACTGTATAGCCTGTTGATAAATAAATATGTAGCCCAATAAGTATAAAATCCAGCAAAGCTACACAACATGGGGCAGTTCATTTACAAACACAAGTCTAACTTAAGTTTCACACTGTTTTTTGTTAGAAAACAATCACATTGTTACAGCTTAAATTACACAAAATGTCAGAAATCTGCACTGTCATGAACAAAAATTTAAACCTAATTTTTCATGATTTGTTGGATTAACCCACTGAGGTCTGAAATACAACCGGCCATTTTTGACTCCTTTTGAGTTTACGTTTGTATTTCACCCTCAAATTGTTTCATTTTATTTTTTTCCCCTTGCCTTGTTTGGTATCATTCTTTTCAGCTCAACTGAATTTAGTTGTTTTTTTCACTGACATACTGCATTAGTATTACTGATCTGAAATCACACAAAGAACTTAAAATCCTAGTAGTATTTTTTTTTACTGTAAAGAAAACAGACATGTTGAGTAAATTTTTATAACTTGAAATGCAAATATAATTTAAATTATATTATATTTGCATTTCAAGTTATAAAAATGAACTAAATTAATGTACATTTTGTAAACATATACAACTATTTATCTAAAAATGCAGCCAATACACCTGCTTTTTTATTTTGCAACCATTTAAAAATATTACTAAAACTAAAATGAGAGAACAATCAGGTGTTGCAATAAGATGCCCCATAAATGATATGTGCCAGTAAAAAAAAAAAAGTTTGTCCACCAAAAGACAGAACAGCACAGGGATAAACCTGCAGGCCTGACAACAGGAGGGGTATCACTTAGTGACAGTTTTTACATTGCAAATGTGCCTTTGTGTTCATTAGTGACCTCACTGACACACAAGGCAAAACGACAACAGAACAACTACACAAGACAACACAACACACTAAGTGTAAGGAAGAGGACTCCCTTACTAAATTTATTTATATTATTGTATTA
>NW_024585552.1:0-7880 GCF_018398535.1 Haplochromis burtoni
CACACACACACACACATATAAACATCCACATTCCAATGTAAGGAACAAACACCCACTGATGTCTATAAATAAAGACCAGGGCAGTGGCAGAGCGCAAGTCCCTGAGCGCTCACTCTCGTGCGGGTGCTCTGTGGCTGCCCTTGCTGCAAGTAAAACTGTGTGTTTCTCCTCTCTGATTCTCAGCTGAAGAAGTGTCTTAGAATGCATCTCTTGACAACAGCTCTTCTGTGCTTTGTCAATAGGAGACGATAATCAAGCTTCTTAAAATTGTATTTTAACAGGTTTACATTATATTAGTTTTTTATTTCAATGTAATTATTGTGCAGAAACTAAAGTTCACTGTGAATTTTACATTTCTCAACACAGTATACCGTTACGTATTCTGCATTGTCACTATATTTTCCACGTGAAATTCTGGTAACCACAGCTGCCAGTATTTTACCGTAATATTGAACTTTTTAATATGTATTTTATACAGTTTCACTGTATTTAACAGTTTAATGCAAAATACATAATAATAATAATAATAATAATAATACATTTTATTTATAGGCACCTTTTGTTCTACTAATGTAAGGTGACCCTCAAGGTCACCTTTTAGCTTATAGCTCGGCACTCATGGCGACCGTAGCTGAGGAGTGAATTATGAACTAAATGCTCGAAATCCGACTATTTTCTTTTTTTGTCAATATCACAAATACACAACAGGCAGTTCAACCATGATATGTTGATGTGCTCACAGATCTTTGTAAAAGATGAACATACCAACAATGTAAACAGCCACTGGTTTGTAATGTAAGGCAAGGCAAGTTTATTTGTAGAGCACAATTCAACAACAAGGTGATTCAAAGTGCTTTACAGAGACATTAAAAAACAAAAACAATAAAAAGCATGATTTAAAATTGATCAAAAAGTAGATAAAATCAGAACAGTAGATAAAATCAGAACAGTATATAAAATCAAATCAGATAAAATCAGAAATAGATAAAATCAGTAGTTAAAATATAAGTTTTGAAATTTAAGCTTAAAAGTGTGGATTTGGTGCTTTATTCAAATGCAGCTGAGAACAGGTGAGTCTTCAACCTGGATTTAAATAAACTGAGTGTTTCAGCTGATCTGAGGCTTTCTGGGAGTTTGTTCCAGATATAAGGAGCATAAAAGCTGAATGCAGCTTCTCCGTGTCTGGTTCTGACTCTGGGAACTGATAAAAGACCGGATCCAGATGACCTGAGGGATCTGGAAGGTTCATACTGGGTCAGGAGGTCACTGATGTATTTTGGTCCTAAACCATTCAGAGCTTTATAGACCAGCATCAGAACTTTAAAGTCTATCCTCTGACGGACAGGCAGCCAGTGTAAAGACCTCAGAGCTGGACTGATGTGGTCCACTTTTTTGGTCTTAGTGAGGACTCGAGCAGCAGAGTTCTGAATGAGCTGTAGTTGTCTGACTGATTTTTTAGGTAGACCTGTAAAGATGCTGTTACAGTAATCAAGCCTACTAAAGATGAATGCATGGACTAGTTTTTCCAGGTCCTGTTGAGACATCAGATCTTTTATCCTTGAAATATTCTTGAGGTGATAGTAAGCTGACTTTGTTATTGTCTTAATGTGTTTTTCTAAGTTTAGGTCTGCATCCATCACTACACCCAAATTTCTCGCCTGGTTTGTGGTTTTTAGAGTGTATAGATTGAAGTTCTCTGGTGACCTGTAATCGTTTTTCTTTGGCGCCAAAGACTATTACCTCAGTTTTGTTTTTGTTTAGCTGGAGAAAATTGTGGCACAACCAGTCATTGATTTCCTCAATGCATTTACCAAGAGCCTGTACAGGGCCTCGGTCTCCTGGTGACATTGTGATATATATTTGTGTGTCATCTGCATAGCTGTGATAGTTTATTTTGTTGTTCTTTATAATCTGTGCCAGTGGGAGCATGTAGAATGTTAAACAGAGGGGGTCCCAAGATGGAACCTTGGGGAACTCCACATGTGATACTTGTCTGCTCAGATGTGAAGTTACCTATTGATACAAAGTATTTCCTGTTTTCTAAGTATGTTTTGAACCAGTTTAGTACAGTTCCTGAAAGACCTGCCCAGTTCTCCAGTCGTTTGAGTAATATGTTGTGGTCAACTGTATCAAATGCTGCACTGAGATCCAGTAAAACTAGGACTGACATTTTTCCACTGTCTGTATTCAGACATATGTCATTAAACACTTTGGTCAGAGCGGTTTCAGTGCTGTGGTTCTGTCTAAAACCTGACTGGAAGGCATCGTAGCAGTTATTCTGTTTTAAGAAGTAACTGAGCTGTTGAGAAACTGCTTTTTCAATGATCTTACTTAAAAATGGGAGATTTGAGATCGGCCTGTAGTTGTTCATTTGTGTCTTGTCAAGATTGTCCTTTTTCAGTATAGGTTTGATTACAGCAGTTTTTAGTGGTTCTGGAAACACACCTGATATTTAATGTACTGAATCCTTAAGATTTTATGGCATTTTTGCCAACATCACGTTGACGTTTTACTAGTGTGGTGGCTCTGACTGACAAACAAAGATGCTGCACACACTTCAATTAGATTTTTTGTTTTGTTTTCACGAAAATTAAATTTTGACTAAACTTCTTAAGCTACACAACATTAGCATTACTTTTACATGTTCATCTTTATAAATGCAGGGTAGTTCTGTTCCTGGTCCTTTTGGAGTCTTCATGTGCAGAGGAAGGAGTCTAATCATCGTTGATAGAAGACAACTGAAAATAAAAGAACAAGTTTCAGCCGAGAACATATTTAATATTCTTGAATCAGTTTGATCCAAATGACTGTGTGTCCTTGTGCTTCCACACAGATTATGTTTATTCTCTCAGACACTGATCAGACTTTGAAGCTGATGTTGTTCAGACTGCTCACTGTTGGTGAAAACGTAGTGAAACGTGTCAATCAGAAAATTTAAGCAGTAAACAGATTTTTATTTTCTTTGGTTTCTGTGATTATCATAATAAATCTTTTAAAAAAGCAAAATGATTTAAGGAAACTCACCTTCATGACCGTGTAGTCATTATTTCTGATGTTTAATACAGCTTTCCTCTTCAATTTACTAATGTAGTAGAGCAGCAGACCAACACACAACAGTAAAGCTCCAACCAAGGACAGACACACAACCAGAGGCAGGAAGAAGCCTGGACAGTCTGATGACGGTTTGGAGAGTCCTGCAGTGAAAGTGTGACTCTGTGCTGTTGTCTGTTGTGTCGAGTCAGGAGGGTTTGAAGCTGCAAACAATCAACGCAAATGAGTTAATCAATTAAAGAATGCTGGTACGATTCAGCAAGTTAATTGTGCTAACAGTACTGAATAGAAACAAAATACAGAATCAATACTATAATAAAGCCAAGTATCTCATTAGTTTACCTACAGTCAAAGTTGGTCACAACCTGACCTCAGTGCCAGTGCACATACCTTCACCAACTGGAAAATGTCTTTTAACCCTTTAAGATTTACCATAGAGCCAAGTTATAATGCAAATTTGCAAAATAAACAGCATGTGCATCAAAATCAACTATTTCCTACAGTGTAATCTGAATTCTAAGTATCCCAGAAACTACACAGAAAGGCTTAAACTCAAACATGAATTTTAAAAACACCAGCATATCTCTGTAAATGCCCTATAGGAAAAAACATTTTCCGTGAAAATGACATCATTTCCGGTTTTGGGCATCAGCTAGATCGTGCTGACGGTCAGATCGGCAAAGCGTGTTTCTGGAATATTATGTTTTTGTTGCTGCAAATGCTTTTCATGCAATTTTTGCAAAGCTTTATGTGGAAGGAAACCGTGAACTAGCACAAGCTGAATGTATAAGATGTAAGTACTTCCTCCTGTTTCATATGCAAAAAAATAATAATACGCTAGCTTATGTGGTTGCAGTTCTACCAGGCTTTAAAAATAGTTACGCAAAACGGAGCATGTCCGCTCCGAACGGCCATAAAGATCAATAGGATGTAATTTTCATTTAACCTCCCGACAGATGCTGTGAAGCTGCAACTGCTTTGCAACCCACCTCGACCCCAGGTGCTGCTCGCAGATTCAGTTTGACTCGATGAAGGTGTGGAGGCAGAAGGTTTTGAAGCTGTGAACAATAAACAAAACAGTCAATCGGATACAAAATCAATACCCAATATGACAATAAGAAAATATAATTATTAAATAATCCTATTGGTAAGATCTAACACAACATGTTCTGATAAATATCATAATAAAGTAAATCTAGCATGAAAGATCAGCTGATCTCAGTCATAGCCCACATTGGCTCAGCTGATCCCTTTGTAGACATCCAACTAGGAAACTTCTTCAAGGATTGATGGTGTGTGTGTGTGTGTGTGTGTGTGTGTGTGTGTGTGTGTGTGTGTGTGTGTTAGAAACATATTGATTTTGGTGAAAATGGTTAATTACAGATTCTGAAACACATTCAATTATAAATACACAAAGAAATTTTTCATGATTTGGTAAACTTACCCTCTACGACAAAAATATTGTCAGTGTGGTATGAGTCAGGAGACAAAGGGTCGCCGTAACCACACCAGTACTGTCCCGTGTCAGACTTGGTCAGCTGTCTGATGGCTGCATACAGTCCAAAGGCAGAGCCTTTTGTGTATTTGATGCTGTACCTGCCATTCTCGGCTTTGTCGTTAGTTGTGTCAATGAAAATATTTCCTTCTTTTTTACACGGATTCTTGCAAAGGAACTTCCTCTGTCCATGGACAGCATTGGAACATGGGAATGAGATTTCTTCTCCCACAGTCTGCGCACGGAAGAATCCAGAGCTTTTATTAAATTCTATAAAATAGATGAAAACTCATTAAGTACTATCTGTACTTCCTGTCAGCTGTTACACTCTAGTGACAACATTTCCTGTGCTAGTCTAACGCAGAGCTTCAGTGTGTTATTACCCAAAGTGTGTTATAATCTAGTCTGCTTTGAGTGTAATTAAAATCAGTTGAACTCATTTTAATACAGTGTATTCAGTGAATTCAAGTCAGTGTAATCTATGAATTAGATAATAACTAATTAAAATGTCTGAGTTAAAATAGGTCTGTATTTAGCCTGAGAGTTTATGCAGGTATGAGAGCAGGTGGACTATGGAGGAGAGCCATAATGAATTAATTAAATACACCATTAAATAATTAATGAAATGTGGCAATAATTAATTCAAATTGGAAATAATTAATTTAAAAAAATATTCACGACACATTGAATTAATTAATTATTCACACATTTAATTAATTATTTAACCTCTTAAGCCCCAACCCCCCCTGATACGGGGGCAAAAGGCAGGAGATCAGGTAGGCTTGGGGCTTCAGAGGTTAATGATGTATTTAATTAATTCATTATGGCAATCCTGGCATTCCACAGTGGATGGTTCCACAGTTATGAATTCAGTGACGTTTGATAGAAACTCACCGTTGGAAACTCTGACCTCAATGTCTAAGTATGAATCTGGAGCTGAAGATTGACCCAAACCAAACCGGTACATTCCTGAATCAGACTTGATCGTATGTGTGATGGTGAAAAACAGCTTTCCTCTTCCTGAAGATGCATTTTTGTATTCAACCGTCCATCTGCCGCTCTGAGCTGTGGTTCCATCTGTTTTAATGAGAATGTTCTCTGCTCGCTCACATTTTTCCTTACAGAAGAACTTTGTGTTTCCAGACACAGTGAGGTAACTATGAAGTGATAAATTCCCTCCTTCAGGTCCAACCCAAATGCTGGCTTTGACAAACCCAGTTGTACCTGTTGGACAGATAAACAGTGAAAACAGGTGATTCAGCTCAGTGTCAATACAAGATGTTAAACGGGTACAAAATGTGATCTGTTTGTCTGCGCCATGGTCACAAGCTGTGCGTTTCTTGTGACAGCTCAACGGTGAATTAGCCCTAACAGACAGCTCTGCCTCCCTCTGTCTGTGACCGTAGGTTTGACAGGGGAAACTAACAGCATGCTAACCAGTGCAGGTCTGACGCACCTACAGTGGGATGCAAAAGTTTGGACAACCTTGTTAATAGTCATTATTTTCCTGTATAAATCGTTGGTTGTTCCAATAAAAAAATGTCAGGAGACACACACAGTGATATTTGAGAAGTGAAATGAAGTTTATTGGATTTACAGAAAGTGTGCAATAATTGTTTAAACAAAATCAGGCAGGTGCATAAATTTGGGCACTGTCATTTTATTGATTCCAAAACCTTTAGAACTAATTATTGGAACTCAAATTGGCTTGGTAAGCTCAGTGACCCCTGACCTACATACACAGGTGAATCCAATAATGAGAAAGAGTATTTAAGGGGGTCAATTGTAAGTTTCCCTCCTCTTTTAATTTTCTCTGAAGAGTAGCAACATGGGGTCTCAAAACAACTCTCAAATGACCTGAAGACAAGATGTGTCACCATGCGACCCGATAGACGCAGGAACGAGCTGCTCCGGTAAACTTAACTCCGCTTTGACCAGTTTCACCCCTTCAACTGCCACCTTTAAGTCGCTTACACTCGTAACTACTTTTCTAGTGTTTTGAACACTTTTGACCCTTTCCAATGGCTTCTAAGAGTGCAAAAGCGAACAAAAAGGAGGACGCTAGCTTAACACTGGAGGGTATCACCACGCTGCTCCAGCAGCACCGAGATGAGTTGGTGTCTGAATTTAAGACCTCATTTAACACCCTCGATTCAAAACTGGACCAGGTACGACAAGCCCAAGAGGAACAGGCCGAGAGAGTTTCGTCCTTGGAGCTTGCAACTGAAGACCTCAGCCAACGAGTCGCTGACCTTGAAAGCACGTGTGCCGCTCTTTGCGAAGACAACAACCAGCTGAAGAACAAAGTCACCGACCTGGAGAGTCATAGGCAGCAGAACATCCGCGTCCTTGGACTGCCTGAAGACACTGAAAGTGGGCGCCCCACTCACTTCTTTTCCAACCTTCTCTGTGAGTTACTGGGAAAAGAGGCCGGCTCTCCTCTTCCCAGCACAGCTTCGCATAACGCAGGCCAGCGGCGCCAGAAAGTTTTTCAGCTCTGTGGACGAGGCTCAACAGTACATTGAAAGGCTCCCAAAAGCTCCGGAAGCCCCATGAAGAATTATTACTAATAAAACAATGACACCAAATGCAGGTACCAAACATTCCATACAGGTATAGAGGCGCAGTCGGGATCCACGTAAGACGTTGCTTTTCCCCTCCGAGTGTAGCGATATAGTCTGAATGCTATGGTACCGAAATGCTGATTATTACTTTCATTTAACTCAATAATTTTATTTTTCTTTGATAAATAAGGAGGCAACCTCATTGACCCGTTGGCTAATGACGTAATACCTGTTGCACGGAGACGGGGAGTTTTGTTATCTATTCGTAGCCTTCTGTCTGTTCTCATTCAATAATTCAGTTATACCAGTAGTCCTTATTGAACTACATCATCTTTTTTGTGTTTGGTTGTTTGTTTACATACTTGGACTCTGCTTTGAAACACTCCAGCAATTACATTTGGACTTGGTGGCTGATACACAGTTTCAAAACTTAACAGTATTATAAGGGGTTTCAGCTTACTTTGCTATGGCCACTGGAGCAGTGGTTCGATTGCTTCAACACCTAGGTTATTGCTATCATAGACAGGAGTAGTAACACTCTAGGGCTGTGTCCCAAAACGTCGGCTGCATCCTTCGGAGGACCCGGTCTTCGCGGTCTACGTGGGCCGGGTCCTTCAAAGGCCGGAAGTACGAGGCTGTGAAATGGGACGGTCTAGCCTTCAGATCAGCGTCACCGCTGTCTTGGTGGAGTTTAATAAACTCGGCCGTCTGCTCCTTGCTATCTAAAATATAACAGGACACTGGCGTAAATTCTCGACCGTCTCACACTT
>NW_024585553.1:0-7876 GCF_018398535.1 Haplochromis burtoni
CGGACTTGGTTCTATAGTAGGTCTTAAAGGGTTAAATAAATATCGTCAAATAATCGCGATCTCAATTTCAGTGAAAATAATCGTGATTATCATTTTTGCCATAATCGAGCAGCCCTACTGTAATGGTGTTAATGGAAATGTATATAATTTTGTTGGGTTAAAACAAAATAAGGACTAGTTGAAATTTAAAGGTGAACCTAGACCAAGATTAAATTAAATCTTGGGATTAAAGAACTAAACTTGATTTAAAATAACACAGTGTTAATGCAAATAGATCAAAGGATAAACTTGAACTTAGATCTTGAAATAAATAAGACAATAACCTAGGTTGAAAATAACATCCTTCTAAAGCCAAATAAAAGGTTTTGAGATAAATAGGATGGACTAACAGAACATACTGAACTAAAAGGGGGAAAGAAAAATCTTGTTTTCTTAAGGTGTGATGTTGAATGTTTTATGTAATGTGTCTATAACTGTCTATTCTCTGTCTTCACAAAATAATAAGCCGGCAATTTAAACGTATTTTCTGGTCTGTGGTCTTTATCACACGCTACACTCATTACTGCTCTAGTAGTCGAACCTAACTGGTCCTAGTATACTGTAACGACTCCAGAAGTGTTACAATGGCAGCAAAAGAGAAATTGATAGCGAGTTTTGAAATGTGACAGATTTGTGAAGTTTAGCATGTTTGGAGTGTACAGTTAGTGTGTAGCTGGTATGTAGTATAGTCTTTTTTGTGTGTCAGTGAATGTAAAAGTCGCTGTTAAAAGCCACCAAAGATTGCAATGTAAACACTGCACAAGTTTAATATACATTTACCATTTATATTTGCTTTTCAAGTTATGAATATAGTTCACTAAACATGTCTGTGGGTTTTTTTTACAGTAAAAAAATATACTACTAAGATTTTGTTATGTGTGATTTGACATCAGTTGTGTTAATACAGTATGTCAGTGAAAAAATAACTGTAAATTCAAACACCTGAGTTTGAGCTGAAGAGGATATCGAAAAAGGTTTTAAAAATTAAAGGTGAAGTCTAAAGTAATCAATTATATTTTGGAGCCCAGAGGGTTAACCCAACAAATCATGAAAAATTGGGTTTAAAATTTTGGTGACAAGTTTGTCCATGACAGCACAGATTTTTTTTTTAAATTTTGTGTAAATGAAACTTAAGTTAGACTTGTGTTTGTTAATGAACCACCTTATCTTGTGTAGCTTTCTGGATTTTATGCTTAAAAAATATATATATAATATATAGATGATGTGGGCTGAAGATATAAAGTTAGACTATATTTATATGAATATATTAAAAAAAAAAGCATTGATTTTTGCCGCCCCATTTGATTTCCATACCACCCTAAGAAAATTTCTTAAGACACACACACACACACGTGCGCGCGCACCAGTGTATCACTCAAAGTATAAAGTATCTCCACTTTCTGTAAAACTGCATTTCATTTTAATTTGTGTCATTTGTGAAATTTTGTTTTCAGCTACACAGATGCAGGTTAATAAACATATTTCAGACCCTGTAATCATTAACTTTGAGGGTTTTTATCAGAAGATAAGACACCTGGAGAAGAGAACAGGCGCAACACCGGCAGCTAGAGTAAATGTAGATTTCCCATTATCAGAACTGTGATAAGGATGAATTAGGAATAATAAATCTTTACAGCTTGTGCGCTACAACAACACTATTTTTGATGCAGGTGTGTCAAACATGTTGAACTCACACCGCTTCAAAGTGAAGCAACAGGACACTGCGATGCCTGCTGGAAACAGCAGAACTGATGATGAGTGTTTATCTGACACCGCTTTAAAGTGAATGACAGCACCAACTTCTCCCTCTGCAGGTGAGGATGAGTAATGCAGCTATAAACAGTTTTGTGGGGTTTTTTTTACTGCAGACTCTTCTCTTCCCAACTTAATTATACAAACTGTAAACGTGTGTGAGTACATCTAAAAAATAACATCCACTTTCTCACATGACAGAAGAGGTTTGCTGACAGGAGACCTGCGTCCTCTCTGTGAGCAGCCCAAACTAAAGCAGCTCTAACATTTAACAGCATCACTGAGAGAAAGAAATGAATCGATAGGATTTTAAAATAAAACTCACCTGCACAGGTAAACCCTACGAGGGAGACAGACAGTAAAGTCCAGCAGAGCGACTGAAATGTTACAGCAAACATGTTTCATGAAGCACACTGTAAGCGGATGAGTTTATGTAGGAGATTGGAAGGGGGAGTAGGTGGAGTTTCTTTTACAGAGAACAGGTAAGAGGTTGGAGTCGCTCCTCCCCTTTGTCACAAAGCTCCGTGTTTCATTGGGTACCGTTTGTGAAGTCTGGATTCAGGTACCTTCCCAGCTGAAGGAAGATGATACTATCCCAAAACGTTGATTCTGTTCATTTGGAAGTAGCATTTAACATTTGAGAGAGAAAGGTTGTTTTCTCCTTCTTATTCCATTTCATATAACCAAAGGTTCTGCTATCAATCTGATAAAGCTACGACTTTATCAGATATTTGGAGAGCTTATAGAGGCTATTTATAGACCATTTAGAAGTAGAGCTGAACTGCGTCATTGACTGACTAAACTGTGAATTAAAATTCATTATTTTAGCTCATCAAATTCTCATGTTTCTTCCAAACTGTAAGAAACCCCAATTCTTTGATCTTTGGACTGAAGGAAGAACAACAATCGGTGTTTATGCTCAATCAACAATCACTTTAATCAATACAATTCTCTTTATTCCTGACTCAAGACTTTGAGCATTACAAACGTCCGCACGGGAGATTTGCACGTCAGGGTGTCCGGCAAAATCTCGAAGTGTCTGACAGTTACCCACACTCTTATAGCCTCGCCCCCCTTCAAAGTCATAAAACCTAAACCCCCACATTCATTCTGTCTCTTGGTGAGCCTAAATTATGACCTTGGCTTCCTGTGCAGTATGTTTTGTTCTTTCTAATCAGGCAAATAGGTTTAATACATATTTATATACAGTTTTTTTTCACAAACATTACAATGTATTGTGATAATGAAAAAAACTGTTGTTAAAAAAATTTCCTCAATACCATGAGTCACAACATTTGGTAGACTGCCAACTCCTCTGTTTGTTTAGCTACTCACCTTCTAATGCCGCTATCTCAAAAGTTAGAAGACAAAGTAGACGAAGAATGTGAGACATTTCCACAGAACAACTCACACGGACCCCCTGATGCTGCTGGAAACTAAATGGATATGAGTACATTTTGTCGTCCCAAGGAGTCTGCGTGAAGGGCGGTCTGCTGTGTTTAAGGACACGCCCCGTTTTTACACTGCACGGTCTTTACAATATCTCTGTGTGACTGTGATCACACTGTGTTGTTTTTTTTTTTTTTGTTTGTTGCTGTTTTTGTAGAGTGGGTATTCATAATCACTTCGTACATCAGTTACATCTAACTATAAAAATTGTGCTTATACCGGACTGTGTTATTCATCATTTGGTCGAACCCACAGCGCGCACACACTGTAAGGTTCACGGTGGCGTGGGCTGGAAAACCGCATCAGCTTTCTAGGCGGGGTTTAGCTGCACACACTGTTTATCTCGTCTTAAATCACACGCTGGCAGCAGGGCATGGAGCTGTTTGTTTACTGATGATTACAACCACAAAATTCACATATAGTCTTTGTAGCCGTCGCATTGAAATGTAATTATTATGTGATTGCAATGTTCAAAATTTGGTGTTTAATCTGGATTCATTTTGTGTTGTCGCCACCTACTGGTGGACCTGAGTGTGGCGCTTTGTGGTGCGCATGCTTTGGGGTGAGGCTCAATTAAGCGCACATGTCACCAGAGACTGAAGGCTCGAGCCAGAAAGAGAAGGCTGGCCTGTGTAAAAGGTGGAAATATAGAAGATATGGACGACAATTGCTCATGAATGTTCAGTAGAAAGGCGCACACGGTATGTTGGTGCATTTACTTTGTGTGTATGTTTTATTTGAGTTGTAATTTTTGTTCTGCTGATGTAATATCCGTGTTTTTCATTGATCATTTCACCATAGTTTTTCACGGTGTTTGCTGGTGAAAAGAAGATTAAAATACTGGCTGAACATCAGTTGGAGCACCCTTTATTCTACTTCGAACATGAAAAACCTTCAGGAGCAGCTACAATCCTTGTAAGCGAGCACATGAACAAACGGTTTAACCAACCACAGTCCTGTCCGTTTTAAAAATCCTGCTGCAATGCAAATTAGCCCCACCGTGGGCTGTAACGAGCTCTCTGATTGGCTGGACTGACACAGGCTGCCTGCCTGGCTTTTTATACAGTGCTGTTTGTGCCCATAGCAGTACAAGTTAGTTACGTGATTTGTGCTTTTCACGAGTAAAGCTTGAAGCAGCTCAGAGAACTAGCACTGGTCCCTGTTAAATTTATACAGTCTGAACACAGATACGAATCGACAAGAACTTTTCGCTAATTGTAATTGAAACTGAGATCCTCACTGGTAGGGGAGGCGAAACTATCCAACAAACGTGCCCCCGAAGGCCGCTACCGGTAGGAGCGTTAGCACGCTAAACGCTATGCTGGAACAGTAACGGGAGTTTTACAAAGTTTTACAAAGATTTAATTCATCAACAGCAAGATAACTTCAACTAGAAAAAAATTGCATTTCCTGCGAAAATGCTGTGTGGATGCCTTAACGCTGAAGATGTCTGCTGAAAAAAGCTGAAAAAACTGTGCCCTGAGCAGGATTCGAACCTGGCCCTTCTGGTCCTAAGTGCTCAACCCTCTGAGCCAAATGAGTTCTGGTGACAAACAAAGATATGATGAGAGGGTAAAATGTGCACTGTGGAGCAGAAGCTCAAATTAGCAGAAAAGAGGTGAAGAGGAAGAACTTTGTTGTGAAATGAGGTAAAGAAACTGAAATTTGTACTTAAAACAAGTGAAAAAGCTGAACTCTGAAATCCTGCTAAAACAGCAGAAGAGGCTGATATTTTTCAGCTACTCATTGAGACAAACTGGTTCTCACATAACTGAAAAAAGGTGAAAAAGCTTAAAATTAAGAATGACAGAATTCCGAAAGTCATTCTCGAGACAGACACAGAGCAAACAACCGATCAACAGATTTGAAAGACTTATAAATAAACGTTTTCAAAAATTTTGCAAACACTTAAAAGCACATTTTTCAGTGAATACTAGTCAATAACGTATCGATGTAGTTTTTATACCAAAGTAAAGCTTATGCAGTAAAATCTTTGTAAATATGTCTATAAGTAAAATAAGGATCAGTGTGAACAGAAAGCCACACCTGCCTTCTTGACATATTAAAGAGATTCTGCTGTTGTTAATTAGCTTTATTATTACTGTTATCATTGTTGCATTTATGATTTTCTACTTTCCATTTTGTCTCCATTGTGGTAATTGTGTAATCCCACAGTGACTCAGGCTGAAAGTAATCTTCATTAAAAATAACTTTCAGCTATTCAGAGGACAAAAGGCCCTCAGCTGATATCACTGTTAGTGATATGATCCACTGTTAGTGATATGATCATCTGACGGCAGAAAGGTTCAGTGAACTATGAGGATTAGTGTGTTTGCTTTAGAAATACATCACTCACTTAACAGCTTAAAGATGAAACTAATCCGATCCATTGTTTGTGTGACATGAGATCTTTCATAAAGTTAACAAGAGATTTAAAGAACAGAACATTAACAGGTTCCAGGTTGCATCTAAGCACATGTTTGTTACTATGAGACATCTGAGTGGATTTGTGCTTTTCCACAAACACATTTGAGTTATGTTTTTGCCCTTAACCTGCAATCTTTTATTGCAATGAACCACGATAATGAAAAAACATGACCCCCTAAGAGCAAGTGCTTTGTTGACAGTGGGAAGGAAAGGACTTTTGGAGCTGTGTGACCTCTTATTTGTTCTGTGCAAAAAGCAGCTTCCTCATTCAGACTGTGGTTGAGGAGACGTAACAGAAAGGGAATCATCCCCACAGTACAAGTCAGACGGAGTATGAAAAACGTAATTTTCCTCCTTTACTGTGTGAATATTTGATGATTAGTCCTGAATGTTCTTCCTGCAGAACAGACTACACCACCCGTGAGGCTACATTCTTAAAAGCCTATACCTGTAACACTGCTCACAACTGAGTCAGTGGGAAGATAAGTGAGCTTTACTTTACACAAGCGTTAGCTGCCAAATATGTGAGGGAGAAATGTGGAATTCAAAGTCCGGACTTTTCATTCAAGTCAGCCAGAGATTTAAACAAAGGCTGTGAATACTTTTAGTGCAGGTTTTGAAAGTATTTGACCTTAGAACTGAAGAAGCTTCTCGGATGAGAGGTGTCTTTAAGTTGCTTGAAGACGTTTCAAGCAACTTAAAGAAGTCCAGACGCTTTTCTTTGCAAGCTCCTGTGACAGTGCAGGTTTTGCTTGTTATGTGGAGCTAATCCCTTTTTGTATTTTATTTTTGTATTCGAAGAACAAAATGAGTCACCTTTTGATATCAGCTGACGACTCCGAGTTTATAACAGCAGTAAAGGACAAATCCCACAGAGAATAATTCACACTCACAGGTGTCAGTTTTTCATTCGGCACCACAATCTGATCGGGAGACTGAAAGATGGCGTATAGAGAAAATAAGTGAGGAAAAACCCTCATCTAGCATTTAACAAGTGTTGCTATTGCTAGTTATGTTAGTGGCTTTAATACAAAGTCACTCAGTTTTCCTGATATTTTGATATTAAAGAGACCTGAGACGAAGATTGAAACACTTGATATCCTGTGTTAACTTAAACCTTCACATTTTCTCATTGTAACAGTATGATATTGTTTTCTCTGCTGTCTGATGAGGATAGATCCACTAAAACACCTTTCACTTTAGATTTTTACTCACACTGTTTGCCACAAGATGTGAGAAACACCCACAAACAAACACAAAGTGGGTTTCACTTTAGTTAGTTTGCCACAACCCGCGACTTCATCCAGTACAGACTGGCAGATAGACTGCAGGGAGAGATCAGAAGCATTTTGATAAGTGTTTTAAAGGCTGCTATTTCAACAGAAGCTGTGGTATGCAGAAGCACGTTTCTGTCAACTACGTCACATATTTGTGAAGGCTGAGTCATAGTGTTACGCCCCTAGTCTAGGCGTGTAAACGCACATAAGGTTGGAGGAGAGAGAGACAAATCCCCGCCCTGGTTCCCAAGCCAAACATCCAAAACCAGTTGTGAGTAAAGAAAAGGTGATTTTATTGAAGGTAATGAAGCATAGCTCCAGGGTGAACCCAGGCCAAAATAATAAACAAAACCAACTAAGTCCCACCAGAAAACTAACTAAACCCTAAGAAAGAAACAGAACAAACAAATGACCCTCGCTCCCTAACCCGGAAAACAGGAGAAAACTGTTCCAAAGAAAAAGGTGGCTCACCCCTTCCGCTTCAGCCTAAGGGTGCCTAAGTTAATGCACCAGGAGCGGCTCTCACAGATCACGCTCACACAAATACAAAACAAAAGTATAGGCTGGAAAACCAGGGTCAGGACCGTGTCAGCTGTCAAGCTGCTTGCTTGCTTGCTCTTTAGTAACATATGGTTTTCAAAAACCACGTTACTAAAAAACCACATGTTACTAAAAGTGAGTCTGACTTTTAGTAAAAACCATGGACTTTTGAGTCTTTGTCTCTGTGAGCAGCCAACAGCACTCAGCTGTCCTATGAAATTAATAAGACTTCGATATCAAACTCACCTGCACAGGTAAACCCCACGAAGGACAAAGACTCAAAAGTCCAAGGTTCCCTAGAGTGAAAAAGAAAGCAGCACAGGTCATACAGATGTCAGAGTGCGCCTTGAGAGATGTTGCTTTGGCACAGATTCAGTTTCTGCCATAGGTGG
>NW_024585554.1:0-7876 GCF_018398535.1 Haplochromis burtoni
TTTTTCTTTTTGCAGCATTTTTCTTTTTGCAGCATTTTTCTTTTTGGAGCATTTTTCTTTTTGCAAGTGTTTTTCTTTTTGCAGCATTTTTCTTTTTGCAAGTGTTTTTCTTTTTGCAGCATTTTTCTTTTTGCAAGTGTTTTCTGAAGTTGCAGTCCGTTTGGCCTCTCAGGGCCACCGTAGATTATGGCTCAACAAACTCCCCAATTATGTAAACTGGGCTTAAAGTTGTGCAGCTTGTTTTCTCCTCCAGGCATTTTCTCACACTGCCTGTGTGAACTTTTCCTGCTGCTTACAACACATCACGAAAGGGGGCAGTGTAGTGCACACAAAATAACTAAATAACTAAGAAGCCACAAAACTCAGGGGATAATAATGCCCTCTAGTGGGAAAAATGAGAAATGCACCAGCCAAAGAAACCCAATGAAGCAACAACAAAGGGGCAGAATACCAATAAAAACCCTGAAACGACTCACGGACCACTACCGGTCCATGGCCCGGGGTTGGGGACCGCTGGTCTTAATTACCGAGCTAACAGAGCTACGTTAACAGAGCGATTATGAGAGCACCCGACTGCAGATGTCAATAATGCAGTGTAATTGATTAATCTCCCGATCTTTGCAAAAGTTATAAACTGCCTGTACCCAGTTAAGGTACAAAAAAATCTATTCAACAAAAATAGTGATGCAGTTCAGCCTTTTATTGCTCAGCCGAGCCTCTCTGTTGCTGTGTGGAGCAGTCTGTGTTACTCACTCATCCGGTCATAAGGAAACTCAGCTTTTTGATAAAAAGTTTTTCTTGTTCTCGAATACAAATATTTTTTAAAGTATTTGTTCAAAATAAGCATTCGTAAAAAACACTATTCGTGCCTATCCGAATACCATATTCGGGTTCGGCTCCAGCCCTAATATAAATATATTCTTGCCTAGAGTAATTACAAGTGTTATAATCAATCAATCGCAGTTTAGCTTTTCAGTCACAGTATTGTTTACGATTTATCATTACAATTATATAAATAAATAAATAAATATGTATATATCTAAAACTGTGAATTTTGTGTATCGTTGCACCCCTAACACACACACACATACATATATAGACACATTAAATATTAAATATAATATTAAAAACTATATATATATATATATATATATAATATTAACAAACACCCAGCCGCCCGGGTTTATCCTTCAAGCTCGGGTCCTCTACCAGAGGCCTGGGAGCTTGAGGGTCCTGCGCAGTATCTTAGCTGTTCCCAGGACTGCACTCTTCTGGACAGAGATCTCCGATGTTATTCCCGGGATCTGCTGGAGCCACTCGCCTAGCTTGGGAGTCACCGCACCTAGTGCTCCGATTACCACGGGGACCACCGTTACCTTCACCCTCCACATCCTCTCGAGCTCTTCTCTGAGCCCTTGGTATTTCTCCAGCTTCTCGTGTTCCTTCTTCCTGATATTGCTGTCATTCGGAACCGCTACATCGATCACTACGGCCGTCTTCTTCTGTTTGTCCTACCACCACTATGTCCGGTTGGTTAGCCACCACCATTTTGTCCGTCTGTATCTGGAAGTCCCACAGGATCTTAGCTCGGTCATTCTCCACCACCCTTGGGGGCATCTCCCATTTTGACCTCGGGACTTCCAGGTTATACTCGGCACAGATGTTCCTGTACACTATGCCGGCCACTTGGTTATGGCGTTCCATGTATGCCTTGCCTGCTAGCATCTTGCACCCTGCTGTTATGTGCTGGATTGTCTCTGGGCATCTTTACACAGCCTGCACCTGGGGTCTTGCCTGGTGTGATAGACCCCAGCCTCTATGGATCTTGTCTCAGAGCTTGTTCTGTGCTGCCATGATTAGTGCCTCTGTGCTGTCTTTCAGTCCAGCTTTGTCCAGCCACTGGTAGGATTTCTGGATGGTCAGTTGGCCACTCCCAATTATTCTTGGATGTTCGTTGTCTCATCCTGGACTGTGGTGCTGACACTCACCAGTCCCCGCCCCCTTCCTTCCGCTTAGCGTACAGCCTCAGGGTGCTGACTTGGGGTGAAACCCTCCATGCATGGTAAGGAGCTTTCTTGTCTTGATGTCAGTGGCTTCTATCTCCTCCTTTGGCCAGCATATTATCCCAGCAGGGTACCTGATCACGGGCAGGGCGTAGTGTTGATGGCCCGGATCTTGTTCTTACCATGTTCAGCTGACTCTCTCAGGACTTGCCTGACCCTCTGCAGTACTTGGTGGTTTGTATAAGCTTTTCTAGCGGCCTCTTCATGGTTCCCATTCTGCCTGTGGGATCCCCGGTACTTGTAACTGTCCTCTTGTCTGCAATGTTGCCTTCTGGATAGTTCAATCCCCTCAGTTCTGACTTGGGAACGGTTCCACTCTTTAATGTATTCCATTACAGAATACAGAATACATGCCCCAAAATGTATTCTGTAAAGTATTCCGTGTCAGGGTCCTGGGACTGGGCGACCCAGGATCCCTGAAAGTTATGTATTATATTATTATTATCATTATTATATGTATTTTGGTGTTGCTGCTGCTCTTCTCCATGCTTGTAGAGTGTGTGTGTGTGTGTGTGTGTGTACGTCTGCGGGTATGCTTGGAGGATGGAGCTCAGCCACCTGCAGGCCTGAGGGGTGTGGCCCTGTGGAAGGACTGGCCACACCCGAAGCCACACACCTGCCGCTGATCAGGGCTCGTCGGGGGAGCTACTTAGGAGAGTCTTGGAGCTCCCACCGACGCGGGATCATTGCATGAGACTCCACGTTAGTCCCTGTTATAAGTTTAGTCAGAAGTGTATGCCCGCATTGTATGTGTCCTGACGGCTGCGCTTATGTTTCCCGCAGGAAGAGCGTGGAAGCACGGAGAGCAGCGAGCACCGGGGGGTGCTGACACGGGAGCAGAGAGCACACGGACTATTCACGGGAGACACGACACGGGAGTCTGGGAACACGGGGATTTATTGTTACGTTGTTTTCACTCTGTAAATAAACACTGTTTGTACATAGAGCACCGCGCCTGGGTCCTCCTTCCCCACTCCTTCCACGGTGTCATGCCATACTGTAACATTCCGTTACGTTACTCAATGACAGTAACGTATTCTGAATACTTTGGATTACTTAATATATTATCATGCTTTTTACAACAACGTGAATGTACTATTGCTGTGTGATTTATTACTATTACTGAAGGTCCGCGACTCCGAACTGTAGTAAAGGGACCTCTGACTAATACGGCGGGGTCCCTGTCGGCTCGTAGCCGAAAAATAGCTTTACTTTGTTGTGTGGGTCAACTTTTCTTGCGAGAGACAGAGAGAGGCGTTGAAAGGCTGCTCCAACGGAACTTATTGTTTTCGGAGGAAAACACGAACACGGTGTACAGTCGAGTCTTAATAGCTTACTTACAACTGGGCTCGTCAGGCACTCTTCTTGGCTGAAGTGGTTATTATTATATTTACATGCTTCCAGCTCCCGTTTTTCCTCGATGACAACTCGTACCTTTCCACTCCCCTTTTTCTCCCTCCTCGCGCTCACAGACCCATAACGTGTATGGCAGTCCATTCTCCCTGCAGCACGGACTACACTGCCCATGATGCTACATTCTTTAGAGCTATGCTTGTAGCATTCTGCCTGTTAGCTTAGCACAACAACAACAACAACGAAAAGGCGCTCTCTCACCCAGGAAACACACAGTCGCAGAGAGAGAGAGAGAGCGTCGCCCTGTAACCATGGCAACCGTAACGCTGCCGCCTGGAACAACAGAACGTAGCTGTCAAACAAAACCCAAACAGTCCTGACCCGCGACAATATGAAACAGGAAAGTACCGCAGTGTAATCCATTTATTTCAACAAAGTAACTGTATTCTGAATACCACCTTTTTAAACGGTAACTGTAACGGAATACAGTTACTCATATTTTGTATTTTAAATACGTAACGGCGGTACATGTATTCCGTTACTCCCCAACACTGTGCATAATCACAAATGACTAATGCATATTTATGACCACTACTGCTCTTAGGTAAAGGACGTCTCTCCGGTCTTATATATAATATATAATATATAGTATATATAGTATAAGTAATATATATAATATAATAAATGATATGATATATAGTATCGAATATTAGGAAAATAACATATCAATTTGGGCTGGAACTTAAATTTATGGAGAGCATTAAAATTACATTTTGAGCTTCCCCACAGTGATGTATTAACCATTACAGATACATAATAATACTATCACTAAAAATTGAAGGCAGCTGTGGAATAAACCTTCCACAGGGTGGTGAAAACAAACTGCAAGCACTGCAACTACAAATGATAAAAACAGTGCATGCCTTGTCAAATCTAAAAAGTGATGATGTCCCCCCTTCTCTCTGACGGCACTGTCATAAGCTTCCTCACGTTTGCCACCATCCTTTATATTACTGCCATCTTGTGGTCACAGTCAGCTATTGTCGCTGGAACTTGTTTCATGCTCAAAAGAAACTGTAGCTCTCTCTGTTATACAGGCTTCAACTGGGCGAGCTGAGAGGCCAGCAGCTCACATGATCTGTGCTTTGTGTGAAAACACAGCTCGTGTTGGCAAGTAAATTAACTTCAGTGATTTGTCATCATAACAGATCAGTTTCCTTTGGTTAACTTTGACCAACATGTGTCATGTAGAGACAATGGAGGAGACGGCAGCTCTGACCACGTCTGATCTAATCAAACAGGTGACCAGGTGGGATCAGGTGCAGAGATTCCCAAATTTACTGGAATATCATTGTAACCAGCTGTTTTTGCCAACACTAAAGCTTAATTTAAAATCAATATTTTAATCCCACCTGTAAATATTGACAGTTAACCATCAGTGACACTCATGAACAACTCTTTAGCTTTCTTTTTTTGCTTTGTTTGTTAGAAACACGCAGATGGTGGACATCAAGCAGAATATAAAGTATTTAAAATGAGCTCGGTCTTTAAGATATGCAGCAGTAAAATGAATCCATTTAACACTCGTGAGGAACATTTTTCTGCAGAGTATTTATATATTTTTACTTTTAATAATTATACAATTTTCCAAAAATATTGTTTTATGTTCAATGAATGTTTTATGTTAACAAATTCTTGTCACTGTAGGTTTATAAAAAAAACCCTGATGATTAATAAATAATATGTAAATGTTTTTTTGTAATTACAGTAAATTTTGATTTAAATAAAAATCACTGGATTTTACAAGTCTTCAGCCAAGCTGGAGAGCAGAGAGGTGAAGATGTCCATGCAGATTTCACAAAGCTGCATAAATAATTACATTTTAACCTGATCGGTTTATATTGTCTCATTGTTAAATAGTGAAAGAAGCTGTGTTTGCATATTTGCAAGTTTCAGATCATCAAACTCATTTTAATTTCTTCTAAAATCCAGAAAGTCCACGTGCTGATGCTCAGGCACACTTAGCTTGATCAGGAAAATGATCCAGAATACACCAGCACGTCCACCAGAACAACAAATAAAAGTTCAGGGTGGTCTGATCATAGTCCTGTCTCAAAAACAACTTAAAAACTGCAAAAAACAATTTACTGTTTGATGACCTTACACATGCAAGACATTGACCAGAAGAAGAAGAAGGTGGTATATGTTCTTATTCAACACTGTCTGAATACATGAAGGAAAATAAAATGAAAGTGAAGCGTGAAAGAAAGAAGCACGTCCCTGCTGTCCAATTACACTGTTCGTGTTTTATAAATTGGGACATTCGTGAGACAAGCTAATAAGAGAATAGAACAGACTGGCTGACCCAGAGGTGTGTGTGTGTGTGCGTGTGCTTAACAACATTACATCCCATGTATCCACTGAATTCATGGGATGTAAAACATGCTCAGAACAGCTGGACTTATCCAGGCTCAGGGAGGATGTTACAGGTGGAGAAGGTGGAGCGGAGAAACCACATCAGCACATACTGTGGAAACTTTCACTCGAACATGAGCCACTAACTTGCTCATGTTTTGAATATGATCAGTTTCTTTACACTTTCTATAAAAATGTCAAAGGAACAATCTTATTTCTGAACACAGTAATTAATATTATTTAAAATGAGGGAATGAAAGCCTGAAGTTCAAAAGTAATACAGCAGTGATTTAAGTCATGAAGGAGCAGGTCACTGATGTTTGGAGACTGTGTGGTAACATCCAGCCTGACCCTGCTGCACAGGCCGGCTCTGACTTTAACAAGCATGTTCTCACCTTAAGGAAAGCTTTGTCCTGCTCTGATTTCTCGTTTGGCTCTCGGCGACGGCGGTCGCACTTTTCTCCTCTCCTCCTCTCCCTTAGCTTCCCTGCTTAGCCTCTTGTGTCCTTGTCTAGTCTCGTGTTTTTTTGTATTACTTTTCCCTGGAACATTCTCTCACAGTCTGTTCTCTAAAACCTAAAAGAGGAATTATGGATTTGATCAACGGGTCAATGCTATTGACACCCTTTTCTCAACGAGAAGCCGGGGATCGGGTGAGCCTGAGTGTCCGGGTGGTACTTTCCCTGCTGGATAAACGATGGACGGGTGGCAGAAATGGAGGGTCGTGTGCCTGGCGGACTGTCGATTGAGGACGCTGAAGATATCTACCTGTTCGGAACCATGATAACAGGGTTCTTGCTGACGGCTGCCGTGAATACTCAGAATAACATCTCTGAGCGCAAGTTTGATAACATCATGGAGAAGCTCACAGCTCTTCAACGGGAGATTGAGAGACCAGTGTTGGACTGTTAGAACAGCTTTGAAATTCTCATGAGCTGTTCGCACTAAAGAAAAACCACCATCATAATGCGGCTATCCCTTCGGCCCCAGCTGTGGGCTCAAGGCTGGCGCCGAACAACAATACCCTGATAACGACTGTTTTTAGACTGTTCCTCCCACTCCATGCAAGGACACCTGGGTTGGCTGGAAGACTGTTAGACTACTTAGCCTGGCAGGGCGAAGGACACTGTCTCAGCTGAACTCTGGACACTCACACACATACACTGATAAGCACTCATACATCCCCCGTCCCCTTCCAATGCCTTCGATGCTTGTTGCCTCCTGGGAACACGAGGCGGGTCTGGGCCCGCGCTGGAGAGTCGGCGCAGTGGCAGGATGGCTGCTGTGTTGCCTGGGATTACTCCTCACCCCCTACCCAACCATGTTGCTGGTCACGTGCTCTATAATGTTGTACTGTGGACATTTATGTGCAGAGGAGTTTTTTTGTTTCCTGTTCTCATGCTGTTTCTAAGTTTCTTTTTTTCCTCTTGTACTTTCCCATTGTAGTGTACATTTCAGTGTTTTTTCTGTAATGCAACCGTTCTCTGACTGTATCCCCATGTGATGTCTGTGTTGTGTGTGTGTAAGGTCAGGGGGCGAGTTCATTCCACTGCAGGGCAACCTGCCACTGCATGTGGCGAATAAAATCTGAACTTGAGCTTGAACTTGTAACAGACGATTTCATTGTGACAGTGGGTGTGTCGGCTCCTAAAATCTAAGAGAAAAACTATTTTGAATTTGTTGTGTTTTTTGCCTGTAAGTGCGTTGTTAACTGCACAGTTAACTCAGGACTAAGCCATCTGAACAGCCCTAACCCCAGCTCACTGTTTGGTCTTTTTATTCCAGGAAATGCTCCTTATCATTCTTTAATACACTGTAAAAAAAAGTCAGTAAAATATACAGCAAAACACTGTCAAATTCCAACGGTAATGGAGCGTAAAACCAAAAACTTCCTTTTACTGTATTAAATAGATTGAATAACCGTTAATTGTGAGACTGGATAAAACTTTGTTTTTTACTGTAATAAAATGTTGAAATTATAAATATTTTCTGTGAAAACAAATAAATATGCATACATTTTATAATTACATATTGTAATGTTGAAA
>NW_024585555.1:0-7872 GCF_018398535.1 Haplochromis burtoni
TTGCGCTAGCTTACGTGGTTGCAGTGCTACCTGGATTTAAAAGTAGTTGCGCAAAACGGAGCATGCCCGCTCCGACCGGCTTTAAAGGGTTAAGTAGTTATGGTGTGAGAGGAATTGTATTGAACTGGTTAAGAAGTTACTTAATAAGATAATAGGTTTCAGTATGTGCTGTATTTAGGTAATTCATCTGAAAGAATGAAAATAGAATGTGGGGTCCCTCAAGGTTCTGTTTTAGGACCAAAATATTTAAATTCATATATAAACAACATTTGTGACGTGTCAAAAATGTTAAATTTTGTTTTGTTTGCAGATGACACAAATTTCATTTTGTTCTGGAATAAATTTGAAAGAATTGGTTAAAATTATGGTTATTGAAATGAAACAACTAAAAAAATGGTTTAATGTAAACAAGTTATCGCTGAATTTGGCAAAAACAAAGTTTATGATATTTGGAAATCGTGTAGAGGGGGGAAGAGGTAGTATTATTATGACACCAGTTAACATCCAGGGAGTGGACATTGAGATAGTGGACTCGTATAGGTACCTGGGTGTTCACCTGAATAATAAACTAGAGCCACAACACTGATGCGCTTTACAGGAAGGGTCAGAGCAAACTCTACCTGTTGAGGCGGCTGAGGTCATTTGAATTGAATTGATATACCTTTATTAGTCCCACAAGGGGAAATTTCATAAGGCTGCCGACCTATTGCACGCAATGGCGGCGCCATCTTACCCTCCGACCATACATACATTACACAAAACATCACATGGGGAATACAGGTCAGAGAGGTATAACAATGGAAAATGCACCACATGAGGAAAGATAAGGAGAAAACAATAACTCCCCCCAGACTGAGCTCCAGCAGGGAGATCAGTTTGAGAACAGAAAAAAACACCTCTGCACATGAAAAACTCTTAATACACCAAAGAAACACATGACAAGCAACAGGGGGGGTAAAGGGTGAGAGACAGCCGAATTAGACAGTACATCCGAGCCTGCGTGCGCTGGTCTCCTTGATCCACCGTCAGCATCGGAAGGGAATAAGCATCGAAGGCGTTTGGAAAGGGAGGGGGAATGAGTGTGTGCATATCAGTGTATGTGTGTGCGTGTCCAGAGTTCAGCTGAGACAGTGTCCTTCGCCCTGCCAGGCTAAGTAAACAGTCTACCAGCCAACCCAGGTGGCCTTGCATGGAATGGGAAGAACAGACTAAACACAGTCGTTATCAGGGTGTTGTTGTTCGGCTCCAGCCTTGCGATAGCAGCTGGCACCGAGAGGGTATCCACATGAAGTGATGGTGGTTTTTACTTTAGTGCGAACAACTCATATGAATTTCAAAGCAGTTCTACAGTCCAACACTGGTCTCTCAATCCATACTTGCGTTCTGTGATGTTGTCATTTCTTGTGCTCAAGGAGCCGATTTCAGAGAACTCACAGCAGTGTGCCTCCCCGAGATGTCATCCAATTTGCAGCGAGAGATGTTATTCCGAGCTAGCCCTTCTGAGATGTATCCAGTATCCATGTATTCTGAGTATTCACAGCAGCCTCCCCCATCGTTCCAATCCTTGTGGGGTTTGAAGAGCCGGAAAAATACATATGCGATTAATTTAAAACCATTATACTTATTACAGAAGTGAGCAGTACGAATTATGCATAATGTTAAATATAGAGAACAGGCAAATAGTTTGTTTATAAAATCAAAATTATTAAAACTAGAAGATATAGTGAAATTACAGACATGAATTATTATGTTTAGGGCACAACATAAAACATTGCCTCTTAAGTTACAAAGATTATTTGTACTGTGTTCAGAAAATGGGGACAGTAGAAGGAAGTTTTATTTTAAGCATCGGTTTGCTCGGACCACACAAAGACAAATGTGTCCAACAGTCATAAGTATAAGAATGTGGAATTCTCTCCATGATGATCTTAAGGTTTTCACAAATATTTTTCAATTTAATATGTGCTATAAGAATAAAATTATAAAACAATATGGAGAAGATGAAAATAACAGGAGATAACTGTAGAAAGAATGATCTTTTTCAATTATTGGTAATTAGTGGTGTTGCTCATTGTTGAGTATGATGTTTTGTTTGTGAAAATTTAGCTATTTTTATGTGGAATCTGAGACGCTGTGGTATTTAAAGGCAGGAGAAAAAAGATAGACAGTTGCTAAGGCTAAGTTTGAAAGTGCCATGTTTGCATGGTGCTTTGCCTTCTTTATGCAATTATCCTGTTTGGACTACTGATAAAAACAGGAAAAATGACTTCTCTGGAGCATTGGTCTAAACAGAAAAAATGTGTAAAACCAAACTTGCTTTAGCAGCACTGTGTTCCAGTCCTCTTTGGAGTCACTGTGAGCTGTTTTTCTTTTCTTTTACTGGTAACACCAGTAGCCTGCCTCAATTAGTATCCCACAGGCTGTGAGTGAAAGCATAAAGCCTCTTATTCTAATCTGTTCACAGTGGGTGAGTTAGTAAAAAGATGATTTCTTCATGGTGGCATGGTGCTGTGACAAAATCTCATCCACTGCTTGACAAAATGTCCGTGCACTGTTTTTCCCCACATCTATCATGATCACCATATTAATTCTTTCATTTCACAGGTAATAAAGTTTAGTCCAGTGTCACAGTATGACATCCCAACTTTAACAATAATAGTGTTAATAGTGCTGTCCCTGGGAAGAGGAATTCAAATGTATGGAGGTCATTTACTGGGGAAAATAGAAGAAAAGCTTTGTAGATAAAATAGCACCATGGAATGGCCTGGCTATTGATGGGTGACTTCCTATTTTAATTGTATAATTATACTAAAATTATACAATGAATTATAATTGATTAATTATACACTGTAGGACCATCTAAACTACAATAAACAGCAATGATAATATAGAGACTAAATCGGGAACAGATAGTAATACTATGAAAATTATACACCGTGTTGTAATAACACCTGAAAACTGAGAAAGGGTGCAGTCAGCTGGGGAACATAAATAGCACATGATTAATTAACAAACAGACTAAATCAGCAAGGCTAGCCAGATTAGTCAGAGCAAGATTATCCACTGTGGCTACAGCAGCAGACCACGAATGCATCAGGCCAACACAGGATTAAAGACAAAGCCAAACATTCAAAGGTCAGGAATAGACTCCCAGGTGCTTTATTATGTCAATGAAGAAATACAAAAAGGCTTTGGAGAAGGTAATTTCTCTTTCAGAGATAAGAAAATAGCCTGTGGTGGCCTTATGCTTCTCAGGTAGGCGTCACATTACTTGACTCCTAGGTACTTAAGCAGAAATCACAGTGTAGGTAGGCAGAGAAAATCTCATAGGCCTTGGGTGAGATTAATCTAGGTTCTGAAATGCATATGTTGACCAATATAGGCCATTAAATACACCACTGTTTGATTATACACAACTGGATGAAATGTTAAAGACACTAGGACTGTCATTAACAAGAAGGAGAGAAGATAAGCCCGAGCTTACTTTAGCACTTACAGTTTGATTGCCAGCTAGTTCAGTTCAATTTTATTTATACAGCGCCAAATCACAACAACAGTCATCTCAAGGTGCTTTATATTGTAAGGTAGACCCTACGATAATACATACAGAGAAAAACCCAACAATCATATGACCCCTATGAGCAAGCACTTTGGCGACAGTGGGAAGGAAAAACTCCCTTTTAACAGGAAGAAACCTCCAGCAGAACCAGACTCAGGAGGGGCGGGGCCATCTGCTGTGATTGGTTGGGACGAACGAAGACAGGATAAAAGACATGCTGTGGAAGAGAGACAGAGATTAATAACAGATATGATTCAATGCAGAGAGGTCTGTTAACACATAGTGAATGAAGAAGAAACACCCAGTGCATCATGGGAATCCCCGGCAGCCTATGCCTATTGCAGCATAGCTAAGGGAGGATTCAGGGTCACCTGGTCCAGCCCTAACTATATGCTTTAGCAAAAAGGAAAGTTTGAAGCCTAATCTTGAAAGTAGAGATAGTGTCTGTCTCCTGAATCCAAACTGGAAGCTGGTTCCACAGAAGAGGGGCCTGAAAACTGAAGGCTCTGCCTCCCATTCTACTTTTAAATACTCTAGGAACAACAAGTAGGCCTGCAGAGCAAGAGCGAAGTTGTCAGGGCTCTGTGTGCGGGCAGGTGGAGAGGAGGATCCAAGCGCAGGACTCCAACACAGAATTGTAAATCAAAACATCAGCTTTATTGCTGGCATGAAAACAAAACATAAACAGCGCAAAGGTACTGAACACTAGAATGCTGCCACACAAGCATAATCTGAGGGGACAACATGACACTGAGCACGGAAAACACAGGGCTTATATACACAGGGTGGTAATCAGGGAATGGGCAACAGGAGGAAGACACAGCTGGGAGAGATCAGGGCTAACGAGACGGGGAAGCTAAGCTGCACACACTAACATAAGACAAAGACTTTCACAATAAGACAGGAAACAAGAACCCACTAAACAAAGATGCAGACACGACACAGAGACAGACTAGACACTGAACAGAAACTGCAATACACATGAGAACCCAAAACCTAAGAACTGATCCCTCACCAAGAATAACTGAAACAGATCTATAATGATAATAATAATAATAATAAACAAAGCACCAGAACATCAGAAAATAATCCATAATGCAAAAATAAACCAAAATATAAGAAACTCAAAATGCTGGGTCAACACTGACCCAGAACCGTGACAGAAGTGCTCTAATAGGGTGATATGGTACTACAAGGTCATTAAGATAAGATGGGGCCTGATTATTTAAGACCTTGTATGTGAGGAGCAGGATTTTGAATTCTGGATTTAACAGGAAGCCAATGAAGGGAAGCCAAAACAGGAGAAATCTGCTCTATGCTCTATAAATTTGGGATCCAAAATGTGATACCATAACAAAACCCTGTCATAGCCTCATGCAATACTGGAACAAATAAGACATTTTGAGAATTGAGAAAAAAATTAGAAACATTAGAGGTTCTAAAAATTATGCAAAGAGACCCTATAAATAGATCCTATTTGAACTGGATAATTGGGTAAGCTCGACTAGTTTCCTTTCTTAGATTAATAGGACTATGAAGATACTCCCTAGCAGAGTAGCTAACTTGCCTCCTCCCTCTCTGTATTAACATTGTCTTATTTTGTTGGTTTGCTGATATTGCTTATTTCTTGGTTCTGAAAATAACTTTTGCTTTTTTGGACATCTCTAGTTAGAAGGTCGGGCAGAAATGGAGATGACAGAGGGGGTTTTGTTAGGGCATGGACACACATCAGGGCCCTCCCTCAGCAATGAGAGGGGACATACTCCTTACAGGGACCTGAATAGCGTAGGTTCCTGCAGGGCTCATTTCTATGTGTCAAGGCTGTGTGCAGGCAGGCACTGAAACTGAATGAGTTGGAATTACACGATAAAGAGAGACAATGCCCCAAAATTAAACAATATTATGAAATAAATTTGTTATACTTACAGGAGATTGAAAAAACGTTTGTCTTTGTTAAGCAAAAATATTACAAAGCTGGTCCTAAAGTGTTAAAAATTCTTGCTAGAAGGCTGCAAAAAGAAAGAGCAGATATTACAGTATCTGAAATTAAGGACCCAGGATCCGGAGCCATGCTTTCTAATCAAGAGGATTTGCTAGAGAAGTACTATAGGAACTTTGTCCATTTTGGCCAAAAGGTTGGAGAAAAAGCTTCCGCATCTTATACATACAGACCACGATAATATTAGGCGCTCACTACATATTCTACAGCATATCTCACAGAATAAACTTAATGGTGAGCCTTGACGCGGAGAAGGCCTTTGACTCAGTAAACTGGGCTTTCTTATACAAAGTTCTGGAACGAATGGAGTTTCATCATGATTTTATTCACGTTATTCGAACTTTGCATGAGAAACCATTTTCTATCTCAGTCTATTACTACACACCGTGGCTCGAGGCAGCGATGCCCCCTTTCACCACTCCTCTTCGTTTTGTATATAGAACGGCTTGCACAATGGCTAAGACAGACGGATAACATTATGGTCCTCTCCATTTATGTGGATACCCTTAAAGTTGCATTATATGCGGACGATGTTTTGATATATATTTCTAACCTCTTTGATGGGACTTTTAAAAATTGGGTTTCAAAGGGGTTGACAACTTTCTACTCGCTCATACATAATAAACAGGTTAAGGATTTTGAAAATCGGAAGACAGATTTTCAGCCTAATAATTTAGACTATTTTAGATATACCCAGCTGAGGAACTATCTCCAGCTAAACATCCTAACCAAAACAGATCTAGATGATCCCGTTTTAATAATTTTTTGGAAAGCTTACGAAAACACCTTACTTAAGGGTATGATTGGTAAATTATACAAAGGGCTTTTACCCAGGAAACCCCAATCTACTGTTTATATTAAAGAAAGGTGGGAAAAAGAAGGTGACATTGCAATAGAAAATGAATGGCTGATTGGCATGTAAATCGATATGGAAATGTATGAACTCTAATATGTGGCGGGATTACAGTTGGAAAAGTCTGATGCATTTTTTTATAACACCAAACCAGATGACACATTGGCACACGGGTGCCCTCGGCTGTTGGAGAAGGTGTGGGGCACAGGAGATGGGGCACTGGCACATATTCTGGGATTGCTCAAAGATCAAGCCCTTTTGGCACAAGGTCCACAAAGCCTTAATTACCATATTTAAGGCAAATAATATACCTTTACAATTCTCTACTACATTTCTAACTAATCTTGATAATCTGCAGGGTATGATAAATAAATATATTTTATGATCCTTGTGGCAGCTGCCAAAAAAGCAGTTACAAGATGCTGGCTCCTTCCCGCGCCCCCCACAACATCAGATTGGATGGACACTGTGAATGAGATTTATGTAATGGAATCAATCACATTCTCAATTCGTCTTAAGAAGAATGTTTTTGCCAAGCGATGGTGCGAGTGGGTCAATTTTATTAAGCATCTTCAACCGGACTTTGTTGAAATTTCATCTGTTTAGAGACTTAAGTGCTGTGTTTTATTTCTTGCTGAGTTTTATGTATGACATTGTTGCCTTCTCTCCCCCTGCATTTTTTTTCTTTTGTTTGTTTGTTTGTTTCCTGTGTGTTTGTTTGTCTGTTTTCTGATTGTTTCATTCTCAAAATGTAAAAAGTTCAAAGTGGGCCATTTCTGGATATTTTGTTGTTGATGTATCATGTGTTATACTCCACTTTTTTTGTGGAAAAAAAAGTTATATTTCTTCAGTCAAAGCAACAGTCACATCTGTCATAATATGAGTAGTGAGGAGCTAACGTTGCAGATGCAGTGGAAGAGGGAGGTTTTTAACTAAAGGTTAGCCCTTTGTTGAGGTGATAAGTGAAGAATGTAACTAAAGTGAGTTAGTATAACTAAACTCACTTGGGAAATGACATCCAACAAAGCAGGAACCACACTAACACCAGGGCGCTGAACAAAGGTGTCAGTTTTGGCCGGCGGTCATAGGTTCTGTCCAATAATATGACGCGAGACTGGAGTAAAAGACATCCATGGATTGGCACTTTATTAAAGAAGGAGCATGATAACAGCACAAACACTAACTACAACTAAACAAAATGGCTTCCTTTTATACTTTACCTTTTCAGGTGAGCATCTGGAATAGCCCAAGTATGGGGGTTAACTAATCAAAATGAACACATAACCCTCCACACAAACAAACATACAATAACATTAAAGCACATCACAAACATATACATATTTCCAACACATACTATAAAAAAACCAATAACATAAGCTTCACCCATTTCTATCTAAATTAAAACCCCATACATAAAAATATTAATTTCACAGTACTCGATACAGTTATATATCCAGAGGG
>NW_024585556.1:0-1205 GCF_018398535.1 Haplochromis burtoni
TCAAGGTACAGTACGGTTTTACGTCGGGCAGTGAAAGAAGTAAGATCGTCAAGAAACCTTTCAAATGATCCACTGTTGTGTTACTACAGTCACGGGTCAGAAATAATCAGATTAAATATAAGTAAAAATAAAATAAGTAACAAACATTATTGGTTCTCATTAAAAAAAAAATATATCTCATTACAGAAAGTCATTGTCGTAACATAAAACAAATAGACAAACAAAAACAAAGTCAGACAACACAGGAATTATTTAAAGTCTTGCACTCTACTTTTCAGACCATGTGACAAAACTGAAAGAACTGGAAAAAAAGGAGATTGAGCCTGACAAGAAGGTGCAGCAGCTACAAGGTGTTGCATGGAAACAAATATCTTTATACTTATCCAACTACCAAAGAACTCAACACTGTGATAAACATTACAAAGTGTTTTATAAAAGTAAAGCAAAGTTCTTTCTATTCTGTTGATTTAAATGTGCTGCCGTTGTGCCGGGGTTGTGGTAAAGCTGTCCATCCACGTAGAGCTGGTCCACAGCGATGACAGCGCGGGAGCCCTTCTGGATGAAGAGGACCAAATTTGGACCACATTTTCAGATGTGGTTTTTCCAAATTTAGTCTTGACAGACATTTTTGCAGTTTTGTCTTTGTAGTCTGACCTGACTGACTCTTTTACAGTTATATAAAAGATTGCACTGTGGGCTGGAGTGGCTTAATTTCTTTTTTTTGAAACCACAATGGCACACTACCCAGACGATTCTGACTCAGACATGGAACTTACGTCATTACCAATGTGCAAGATAGTTGAAAATGTAACTCCTAGTCTTAGCCAACAAGTGGTGGAGTTAAGAACTGAGATGACTAGGTGTTGGGTCTAAATTCACTTTAACACTAGGCTCAGTGACTGTTTATGTGACTCACTGAACATACAGCAGAGCTTACTAAAGCAGTAACAACTCACAACAGGGAACTCTCCCCCTCCTGCAATCCCACAGTCTCCTGTTTTCCCAATGGCCACATCGACACCTCACGTTCCTACGAGGGACAAGACTGAACCCACCAACAATACCAACCCATTCCTGCCCAGCAACCCATTTCAACCTATAAATCCTTCCCTCCCATCTCACTCACTCGAGCTCAGCAGCACTTCCAGAGTGATTGCAGCAGCTTTACATCACGCCAAACTGGAGCCTCCTGTGTATGCTGGGGA
>NW_024585556.1:2696-3782 GCF_018398535.1 Haplochromis burtoni
GAGGAGGTGCTGGGCAGACTCCAGGCTGCTGGCTTGTCATTGAAGCTCAAAAAGTGCCAATTCTGCCTCGATGAATTCACCTTCCTTGGGTACCGCATCACATCATCAGGTGTTAAACCCGATCCAGACAAAGTAAGGGTGGTTAAAGAGTTTGATACGCCAACCTCAGTGAAGCGAGCTTTTGCTAGTGGCTCCCTTCACAAAGCTGAACTCCCCTACTGCACTTCAGAGAAGGAGTGCCTTGCTGTGATATGGGCCCTGCAGGACTTTGATTTCACAAAAGTGCACAAAACAAAGTTCCTGGTGCACTGTCACGCAATCCTTTGCCTCTGACCAGTGACAGGCTGACAGATCTTTTACCAGATCATGCTGTCATGGGCAGCCTGGACATTCATACTCTGCCCCCCGTCATTCTGGCTGACAATTGAGACAACTGCAGTTAGATGATCATGTCACAGGTCCACTCCTCAGAGACATTGAAGCAGACTCTCTGAACAGCTCAGACAGTGCCACCGTGTTGCAGTATGTTGTGTATGACTCTCTTTTGTGTTACAGAGACCCCAAGTCCACATGTGCTTTGCACCCTTTGAAAGAGCTGAAACTGTTTGCCCCTACTTCCATGAGAGGCACCTTGCGGGACTATTTTCATGACCACCCACAGCAGGTCACTTGGGTGGTTTTTTTTTGGGGTTTTTTTTGCCTGTCCCATTTGGTTCTTTAGCCGTCAGAATTGTTGTCTGAAGATCAACAAGGAGACCCAATGGATTTACTTTACCAAATGGATCATCACGGCCTTGCCGTATCGGTCCATTTGATCGACCTTTGTTGTTATTATTTATTTTATTTTATTTTCAGTTGTTATGGATGGAACAGACATGACTGGGGGACAGGAAAGGGAGAAAGAAAGATGAAGGAAAAGAAAAACAGAAGGGAAGAAGGACAGTGAGAAAGAGCACAGAAAAGAAAATCTCCTGGATCACCTGTTGAGAGAAAAAGAAGAGGAAACAAGCAAAAAAACCCAAAGCAGTATATTAAACACAACAACTTCGCATTAATCTAGCTAAGTGTAAACAGCAGTAAATACTA
>NW_024585556.1:6060-7868 GCF_018398535.1 Haplochromis burtoni
ATATAGACACAGACAAACAGGCACACACAGACACAAACATGCATTTCCACCCTCATGCTCACATATACAAACACTCAGCACTCATCCAACGTAAGGATAGACATAAATGGACATGTACACACAATCACACTCCCCAAACATACTCTATATCCCGGGTCCAGGTACCCTCGCCCCCAGAGGGGGAAACGGCACCTAGGCCGAGGAGATGTTACCAAGCAGACCGCCCCAGGCTCCGCAGCAGCAGGGAGGCCCCACATCCCAGATCTCAATTGGACGGCCAACACCTCCTCCCAGCCCCCCCGCCCGATGGTCAGCAGAGAACGGGGGTGTGTGAAGACCGCATAGCTCCCTCCTCCCGCTCATGTGTAGTGTTGTGGAAAGTCAGAAACTGTTGCTCATTCGCTCTCCACCAGCACACCTCCGCGGCTGGCTTCATCTCCACCGCACGTTACAGGTTGTCATTTTCAACAAGTACTTGAATGTTTAATTTGCTTAAAATTATTTTTTTCAGAAATGAGCACTAAATCAGATTTTAAAAAGAAATCTCAGAAATCATAAGTAATTCATTGCTTGCCTATTTTTGGTGGTCTGGGAGCAGTTACAGTGTCTGTGGGCATGCAGTTTTAGAAGGATGACAAGAGGAGAGAAACTGCAGAGAGTCACATAAGATTGCAACACTGCTTTCTGTTCTCAACTCTGGATAGTGATACTTTGCCAAGCTTGACAGTCAACGCTAAAAACGAGAGAAAAATTCTGTGAGTGAAACAAATGAGCTTTGAACCACTTCTTAGCACTTTTGCTGCACTCATACTGACCCACATCTCCTCAACAGGGCCTCTAGGACTGAGGGGAACAGCACCAAGTTGCAGGAAGTGACATCCACAGAGCGCCAAAGACCACACAAATGTTATGTGTTATGACCTTTGTGAAAAAGTCCAGTGTAACAAACCCTGATGTTGCATTCAGGCCATACAGGCTTTGAGAAATCACCAACAGAAGGCATCAAGAAGAAGCGAAAAAGACTCATAGATAATCAAAGGGAAAAGAAAGACAACCATCCTACAGAGAATTCACATCATTCTCCAGAATCTAATACAGTTATTATTGATTATATTAAAAAATATTTTGGCCCAGAAGGAATCCCAGCTTTAAGATAAACTTGTAATGTTGGAAAAAAGGGGAATTTTCCAATGATATAACCAGATTTTACTGTCCACCTATCCCATATGGAAAGTTTAACCAGAATGTACTTGTTGAAGTTTTCCTGCTTGACTAATCAGAAAACCTATAAAATGTTAAGAGAAACAATGTTTATTTCTGTTTCTCTGTAAAAGAGACATTGAACTGAGAAAACTTTGTTGTTAAAACGATTAAACATACAATAATGTTATTGGTTCTTCTCATTATTATTATTAAAGTCACGATTTGTCATAGTCCCCCAATCCTCTCTGTGCTGGCCTACCATTTTCTCTCCCTCCTCTTTATGTGTGTGTGTTAGTTTTTGTTCAGGGACAGGACTCATTCTGCGTTTCCACCTGTGATAGTAACTCCCAGCATGTGTAGATTTGATTGCTGCTCTATGTATAAAACACATGAAAAGAAATCAACAATGCTAGTTCAAAGATGCTTTTATTTTGAAAGTAAAGAATTTAAAGAAATGAACCCGAGTAAGTTTACAGTCAGTTATCTGTGTCTGCATTTGGATTCAGATGAAAAACAAGGAAACATTCCTCCACAGCACTGACACAACTTTTTATATCAAACTAAATCAGCTGTTTACATTTTTATCATGATAGTCAGATTAAGTT
>NW_024585557.1:0-7864 GCF_018398535.1 Haplochromis burtoni
GTTCGTCAATCTTTTCCACGACTCTTGGTACCACCGCGTGCTCTGGATCCTGTGGATTCCTGGTTGGTTCCCGTTGTCGGCTCTGTCGGGAGAAGCCCTGTGAAATCCTTCCCTCTTTGGCATCTGCGTTGGAGGCGAATGGACCGATCAGACCTTCGACCGGTGGATCTGGTTGTCACTGCCGCGGAGGTCCCCGAACCAGCTCCCCTCAGGTTGGGTTTAATAAATGCCAGATCGGTGGCGAATAAGACCTTCATCCTGAAGGATTTCTGTTCTTCCCATGCTTTGGATTTCCTCTGTTTGACTGAAACCTGGAGTTCACCCGGTGAGTTAAGCGCCTTTTCTGAACTGCTGCCCGCTGGCTGTGCTTATTTTAACGCTCTGAGAGCTTCTGGTCGTGGCGGGGGGTTAGCTGTTTTTAAAGCACACTTTGAGTTTAAGCAACTTTCCTCATGGACACGCCACAGCAGCTTTGAATGTTGTTTGTGTGAACTGGGCCACTTGCCTTCGTTGCTGTGTGCAATAGTTTATCGGCCTCCTAAATATGACAAGGAGTTTGTATCTGAGTTTCTCGCTGACTGTGCATCCCGGTATGACCAGGTCCTGCTGCTCAGTGATTTTAATATACACGTCTGTTGCCCAGGAAAGCCACTGGCTAAGGACTTCATGGACCTGGTGAACTCTTTTCATCTTGTTCAGTCTGTTAAAGGTGCCACTCAAGAACATGGTCACACATTGGACTTGGTGTTATCATATGGGTTATCTGTCTGTAACTTACATGTGGAGGATGCTGTATTCTGTGACCATATGCCCATTGTATTTGACGTTGTTCCTCTTAGTCCTGTTGTTAAACGGCTGCACCTATGCGATGCTATCGAGCCTTCGGCTCAGATGCTCCTGAGCGTTTTTCAACACTATTTGAACAACTTGTGTCCAGTCCCTCTGAGTCGTCCTCCGTAGATGGATTACTCTCTCATCTGGACTCTGTTTGTAAATCTGCCCTTGATGTTGTTGCACCTCTAAGACTCAGGCAGTGTAAACCCAAGGCCAGTCCTTGGCTAACCGATTTTACTCGAGCCATTAGAAGAGACTGTAGGAGATGTGAAAGGCGATGGAAAAAGGACAGACTGTACGTCTCTCTGGAAACTCTTAAGACGAGCTGGAAAGCTTATCAGAGGGCAGCAAAGACTGCCAAAAACGCCTATTTTTCTCAACTTATTGCTGTTAATTCACATAACCCTCATGTTCTGTATAATACCATAAATTTTGTACTGAATGCAGAGGATCATGTTCTTTTGCAGTCTTCTGAGGTTATGTGTAATAAGTTTCTTAATTTCTTTGTGGATAAGGTTGCCAGTTTGAGACCCTCCACTTTATCTTCTGTTGACCCGGCTGTGCATGTTCCCTGTTTAAATTAGCTTATTGCTTTCCAACCAATTGTTCTACCTGAACTCGAGAAGCTTGTGTTAACTGCTAACCCATGTGGTTCTCCGAATGTTGTCGCTCATCCCCGTTTTCTAAAAAAGGTGTTTCCTACTGTTGGACCACATATTCTGAACCTAATTAATACCAGCCTCTTGTCAGGTCAAGTACCAAGCGAGTTTAAGATCATATATAATATAATAATATATAATCTCACTGATCAATCCGCTGCAGGGGGAGTTGGAGCAAGTCCTCCAGCTTCTGGTTGTTGAATTCCGGACGGGATTCCTGCAGTTTTTTGAACCGTCTGAAGGCCTTGTTTTTCTTAAGCTGCATCTGAAAATGGACACAAGACACTGGGAGATTATTCAGAGACATTTACAAGATGTAGCTTCTGAATTTAAAAGAAGTGTACTGGGACCAGATTTCATGATTGTGATGTGCAGAGCAGTAGTAACTACAGAGGAATAACATTGATGAGCAATAAAATGAAGATATAGGAAAGGGCTGCTGAAGGTATGTTAAGAAGAGAAATGACTAGGGATGGGTATCGTTTAGGTTTTAACCGGTACTTTTGAAACTGTGCCGGTGCTTAAACGGTGCTCAAACCAGTGCTTAAAGAATGGAGAACACAAAATTGGTCCAAAAACCTCATGTTCAGCTGTTTTTTGTAAAAAGATAACAGTGTTAGCCTTTTCTGCAGCTATGGGGCATATATGGTATCACTCTTGGCTGAAAGCAGTGCTTAAACATCCATCCATCCATCGTCATCCGCTTTGTCCGGGGCCGGGTCGCGGGGGCAGCAGCCTAAGCAAAGAGGCCCAGACCTCCCTCTCCCCAGCCACCTCCTCCAGCTTATCTGGGGGAACACCAAGGGTACCGGATACCGGTACCCATCCCTAGAAATGACAATCAGCGAGTAATAGTATGCTTTCATGCTGAGAAAGAGTACTACACATGTGAGGTTTGCTTTCAGAGCATTGATGTGCAGTATAGAAAAGGTCAGAAGGCGTTCACTGAGTGAGTGCCAGAGAAGTATGAGGGTGGTGGAGGACGTGTATGAAGTCACCAAGTATCAAGGTGTCCAGTAGGAGTGAGAAGGTCGAGGCAGGAGTGGTTAGAGGTCAGCTCTGAGCCCATTCTTACTTGCAGTGGTCATGTGATTAAACACATTTTACGGAAAGCTAGGTTCATTTTCACTAGCCACACCCAGGCCTGATTACTGCCAGACCTCTTAAATCAAGAACTCACTCAGATGGAACCTGTCTGACAATGCAAAGTGGGCTAAAACATATCAAAAAGCAATCACGCCACAATCTAAAGACACTCAGGAACAGATGAGAAACAAAATCATTAATACAATCCTGATCAAAAGTTTAAGACCACTTGATGAAAAATGACATGGTTGGAGCTTAACAAGGTTCCAAGTCAAGCTTCAACATGCAACAAGAAGAAATGGGAGTGAGACAAAACATTTTTTTTGAGCAATTTATTGAAAATAACACTTAAACTGAAACAGGCTGTTTTACAGCTGATCAAAAGTTTAGGACCACTTGCCTTTAAAAGGCCAAATCTGTGCAAAAATGTGGATTCATTGTCATTTTCTGTCATTTCACTGTCATGATGCTCTGTTGGCAAAGGAAAACAAACCTTCCTTTGTTGAACGTGGTCGGGTTGTTGAACTGCATAAGCAGGGTCTCTCACAGCACGCCATCGCTGCTGAGGTGGGACGCAGTAAGACGGTCATTTGATATTTCCTAAATGATCCGGAGGGTTATGGAACAAAAACTCAAGTGGAAGACCCAAAAAAATGTCCCCAGCACTGAGCCGGAGGATCCAACTGGCTGTCAGTCGAGACACTGGACGATGCTTGACCCAAATTAAGGCCGTTACTGGTGCCGACTGCAGCCCCATAACCATCAGACACCATCTGAGGCTGAAAGGCTTCAAGAACAAAAAAAACGTCTCGTCTCCTTGAACGCCACAGAACTGACCGTTTGGACTTTGCTACAGAGCACCAAACATGGGACACTGAAAGGTGGAAGAAGGTTTAATTCTCTGAGGAGAACAAAAGTAACCTCGATGGTCCTGATGGTTTCCAACGTTGCTGGCATGACAAGCAGATCCCACCTGAGGTGTTTTCTATGCGCCACAGTGGAAGGGGCGCCATAATGGTCTAGGGTACTTTTTCCTTCAGTGGAACAGTAGTCTTCTCTTTATGGTAGACTTGGATATTTATCCAAGAATGTAGTTCACGCTGGTGTGAAGGGTTTTTTCATCACCATGATTCTGAGATCATCCACTACTGTTGCCTGTGGACGTCCAGGTCGTTTTGCATTGCTGAGGTCATCAATGCCTTCTTTTTCCTCAGGATGGACTAAAGATTTTGCCACTCCTAAGACTGCAGCAATTTCTCTGATGTTTTGTTCCTGTTTTTGCAGCTTACGGATGGCTTGTTTCACCTGCATGGTGAGCTCCTTTGACTGCATATTGTCTGTTCACAGCAAAATCTTCCAAATGCAATCATCACACCTCAAATCAACTCCAGGCCCTTTAGCTACTTAATTATCAATATCAAAGGAATTGCCCACATCTGCCCATGAAATAACCTTTGACTCTATTGTCCAATTACTTTTGTAACTAGATGTCACATGTCAAGAAGCTGAAACTCTTAAACCCTTCGTCCAATTGAATCTTCAGCCAACCCTCAAATTAAAGCTGAGAGTCTGCACATTATGTCCATTGTATAACTATAATTGGAATATTTTTCAGTAAACCGGTAAAAACAACAACAACAAAAACTTATGTCAGTGTCCAAATATATATGGATCTAACTGTGTGTATGGTTAGAAGGCTATCACTGACAAAAAGACTAAAGGCCGAGTTGAAGGATTAAAAATGAAGATAGTTGATTATGGAGCAGACCAGAGAGAAAACTCATGGATGTGATGAAGGAGCATATGCAAAGGTTTGGTATGATGCAAATGTTCGGTTAAGATGGAGACAGATTATCCACTTTGGCTACTGCTAAAGAGAGCGGCCGAATGAAGACGCAGCAGCATGTTTCTTTGCATCTATCAGCATGTAGAAAATTGTTAGATTCTGCAAAAACTTGCATTCTTGAAGTTCACAGTAAAACTACATAATAAATTTCATCTGATAAAATTGCTGTGCTTTGCTATTCAATGTAACAAGAAATCAGTAAATAGATGAAAACAGAAAAACTGACATCAGTGACAAAAAAAGATCGACTAACAGTCTGAACCAAGTTCAAATATAATGTTCTTACCTGAAGCACTTTCTGGCCTTTATAAATGTTATCCACATATGTGTAGTAATGGTGCATATGGGTGGAGAACTGGTCAAGGCCTTTGCCAAGGTATCCATTCTCCAAATGGATAAGTAGAGTCCTGAGAGGAGAAACACACACACACACACACACACACACACACACACACACACACACACACACACTTTCAACATCATATATTGCACGTTGTTGTTTCCTGCGTGGGATGCTTTTGTTGCCAATGTTTGAAAAGCCAGGTTATTAAAAAAAAAAAAAAAAAACTTTCCCTAGTTCTCTTTGTCCCTTTTTGCTTTGAAATTAATTCAATCAATTAATCAGCTAACATGATCCATAACATTTATGTATAATAACAAATGGTATAAATTTTAGCAAACATTAAATCCTGCATTAGTACAAAGAAAAATGTGTATTAATATTTGCTTTTCTGTCTTTTTCTTTGGTTTTGTAAACCAGTCTGTTAAATCAAAGACCCAATACATATATTTAGAACATGCTATGGTAGTCACTTTCACTGGATCATTGTCGCTTATTTTACGGGCAGTGCAAGTGAGCCGTGTGTGTGGCATGTTACTCCTGAGTCACAACATCCTTAACAAATCCACAGGACATGGTATCAAGAACTATTTTAATAAACGTGGCACATTTTTTGTGCATCACAGGCCTTTGAGACGTTCGTGTTAAAGTTTACTCTCCTAGCAAACATTTAGCCTCAAGTTGAGTTATTGTGCATTATTGTCTGAGACGGCACTGCTTCTTTGCATCAGTGCCACGCTCCCTGAGAAGGAGCTCATGTGAGGTTAGATCGCATCTGAAGCATCATTTTCAACAAAGGCATACACATTTAGAGAAAGCGAGGAGGCTGAGCAGAGTTCAGAGGATTGCTTCCCTGTTAATGAGAGATTTAGCAGTCAAGGTTCTGTAGTGTTTCTTCCCCCATGGGTGACGCATTTACTGGGACCCAGACGACAGATGTACCTTCAGAGCACCCAGGGCTACTTTGTAGTAAGAACACGCCTGCTGAACTTAAGCAATTGGTTGGGGGTGTTGACACTTGTGAAGGAGCTTGTTATTTGAACTTGGAGGAAGTACCACATATTCACGCACACACATTCTCTAATGATGTTCCCAGAGACTGCTGCTCATACAAGCTGTGAGAAGGAGCACTTTACTGTTGAAGTTGATTTAAATAGATTTTAATGAAGTTGCCGGCAAAGGTAGGCTCTGTTCATAATCGGGAGGTGCAGGAGAAGCCGAGAGGGTTCTAACGAGAGCAAAGGGCAGGAAAAAATGTATTTCCATTTCTTTCCCTTTCTGACAGAGACTATTATGATAAATATGAAATTATGGATTACATTTTTTTTTTTAAATTTCCACAGCAATTAAATTGTCCGACCATCAGCACCAAGGTGGAGATGACATTAGCATTCCATGTGTGTCATCCGCATTAATTCCAAGCAGTTGCGGCATCGTGGATGATACGACTGAACCCAAACAATTCAGGCCACGTCACCATTACTTGGAGAAGGCTCAACAGATGAACGGCAACTCTCAAAACACAGGATGAAACATGAGAAACTATAAATGGAATAAACAGTTCGCTAACACTAAAGCATTAAACCAGCATTTTGTTGCTCTCAAAAAAACAACACAATGTGATGTCAGCCGTTTTTACCCACAGTGTCTGAGGCTCCATCCTATAATAATAATAATAATAATGGATTGGATTTATATAGCGCTTTTCAAGGCACCCAAAGCGCTTTACAATACCACTATTCATTCACTCTCACATTCACACACTGGTGGAGGCAGCTACAGTTGTAGCCACAGCTGCCCTGGGGCAGACTGACAGAAGCGAGGCTGCCATATCGCGCCATCGGCCCCTCTGGCCAACACCAGTAGGCGGTAGGGTAAAGTGTCTTGCCCAGGGACACAACGACCAGGACAGAGAGCCCAGGGATCGAACCGGCGACCTTCCGGTTACAGATACGATTCCCAACCCCCTGAGCCACGGTCGCTACACTCCAGTTCTTTAATGACAACCTCACCTCTGCTTTGTGCTTGGTCCACACAGCATTCTGGACCAGTGCTGCACACTAACTTCCTTCCCTAACCGCCCCATCACCTTCATTTAAGTTGAATGAAATCTTTTATCCAAATGTCATATAAACTTCTCAGGTATTACCACCTTTATAGATATTTGCCTACTCTCCACTGATAATTTTAAATATTTTATTATGGATTCCTGGAAGGAAATGACAACGTGAAGATGGGACATCACCAAACAAATGTGGGCATTGCCAAGCAGCAGCTTTCTTCCTTTCGTTATGCTTTAACATTTATTTCAGCTGTTTTCAGTTGCTGTTTCTGAGTATTTTGCCATTAAATAAAATGAATCATCTATTGGCCGACAAGTTTACTGACTTGTTTATTTTTAAAAACTCCAGACTGGCATCACCAGTACCAGCAATAACAGCTCTACACAGTGAGGGAAATCATTATTTGATCCACTGTTGAATTTGTAAGTCTGCTCACTTCTATGGTCATTTCAATTTAATGGAAAGAGACATAAAATCAATGCAAATGTCAACATTTTACTTAATCTACAAAGACATACAAAATAATTATTGCACAGCAGTTTGTTTATAACTGTCTAATTACATTTGGACCATTTAAAAAGGCATTACAGGGATTACATATTATAGAGACGTCAGTCCTGAGCGATTCCTCTAACCTGAATGAGTACAAATCAAATCAAAATGTATTTATATAGCACATATTAAAACAACAATGTTGACCATAGTGCTTCACAGTCAGTAAAAGCATGAGACAATTAAAACAAACAATAAAACAGGACAACAAACAATAGGTAACAACACAACAAGCTAGAACAGCCAACTAGTTAGAATCAAAGGCCAAAGTAAAAAGATAAGTTTTAAGACGTGATTTAAAAGACTGGATCGGCTCGGCAGTACGAAAATGAACAGGGAGGTTATTCCAGAGTCTGGGTGCCACGGAATCAGAATCAGAATACTTTATTGATCCCTGGGGAAAATTATTTTTCGTTACAGTGCTCCATTATAAACCAACATTAAGACAAGACAGACAATACACTAACTAAGAATAGTACAATAT
>NW_024585558.1:0-7862 GCF_018398535.1 Haplochromis burtoni
TGTCAACACATCTGAATCAAATGATTAGTTCATTCCCAGGCCTCTGGAGAAGTTCAAGACATGTTGAGGAGGTAATTTAGCCATTTGAATCAGCTGTGTCTAAAACCTGCAGGACACCGGCACTTGAGAAACAAAAAGAGACACCGTCATCAGTCAATCGCCACCATCTGTGGCTCACCTGCATCCCAGTACTGCCCCCTGAGCTCACTGCACCACGTCTACCCTGCAGCTGAGCCAGGGACCAAACTCCTGCCACATACAGCATTGGACATTTTTCACAATGGCTTCTTCCCCTCTATGCTGTGTATTATACACCAACACACTTCAAACATTTTCCCATATACATAATTATTCCATACTGCAGTAATCATGCTCAGCATATGGTAAATGGCCTGCATTTGTATGGCGCTTTTCTAGTCCCTAAGGACCCCAAAGCACTTCACACTACATTCAGTCATTCACACTCACATTCACACACTGGCGATGGCAAGCTACATTGTAGCCACAGCTGCCCTGGGGCGCACTGACAGAGGCGAGGCTGCCGGACACTGGCGCCACCGGGCCCTCTGACCACCACCAGTAGGCAAACATGGGGTTAGTATCTTGCCCAAGGATATTTGGCATGCAGCCAGGAGGCAGCCTGGGATCGAACCACCGACCTTCTGATTAGTGGCTGACCTGCTCTGCCACCTGAGCTACAGCCACCCAGCATAAATGAATTGGAAAGATTTTGACATTGGTATGTTATGTTAAACAAAACATTTTGAGATAAATGTACCTGATGGTGGTTTTATTTTCCCTACTGGTGACTCCCATGATGCAGTGGGGCTCCAGTCACTCCAGGCTCCCTCGCGGTGCCGAAAAATAGACCGCACACGAACTCGTGCCTCGTACCTCTCGCCTTGTATCAGCAAATCTGGCTCCAGCTCTGCCTTGCACTCCTGCTCACACTGAATGCCAACTTTTTTGTGCACAGCAGGATCCTGACACACAGAAACCAGTGCGGGGTTGAGAACGAATCTTGTTTCACATGTGAACTTTCATGATCTCAACTTTATACTTAAACTTGTTCACATTGTGTCATAAAATCTAAACTTACACTCCATGACTGATCCTGCTTCTTCCACTCGACTTCACTTCTGTATGAACTGATCCTTTCATGTTCGGGGACTTGGGACAACCAGGAAACAGACGTGAAGTTGACTTTTGGCTCTGCAGGAGGATTCACCTTTACTGCAAGATCACACACACAGTTGTTTTAGGTCACCATGAATAGCTCGCACTGTAAATCACAAAGAGCCAGTATTTATACTGTAGATTACACTCACTGTGACAGGATGGCATGAAGGAAGTGATTAAACTCTGCTTCATTTGGTTGCAGCTCAGATTAAGGGACAACTCATGGAAAGACAGAAACTGGAAAAAAATGTTTGAAAAATATTTACTGTTAGAAAACATTGAGTGAGAACAATATAGAAGTCTTTTGTTTGGCAAACTTCAAATTTGATTTAAAGTAAAACAATTGGAGTCACAAATATCCAATCAGATAATAGAGTTGGTAAAAACAAAGAGCAGCATAAAGAGAAGAGATGAAGCTTCTTTTAGACAGAGGATGACCTGAGTGCATCAAGCAGAAGATCTAGTAAAAATAGTTAATGAGATTACTGGTTACATTTGAAAGGAGTGTTATACATTTTTTGAGCTTTCTTGCTGAGAATGACATTACTGAGACCGCTCCATGTCTGTACAGAAGCCATAAAAACTTCACCTTAGTTTCAAATACACAACAGGGAAAAGTAAACCAACCTCTTAGCAGCTGCGCTTATAGTACGAATTTAAACATGCAAGCTGATTTCCCTCTCATCATATGCACAGGATTTTCAGAAAACATAATCTCTGACATTGACCGGATAAAAAACTATTTGGAAGGAGTCAGTGACTGCCCCGAGGCTTTCCGTAGAATATTAGATCTCACTTCTAATTAAAATACAAACTGAGATATAGGATATATGATTTTATCTCGGGGGCTCAGAAATAATTTGATTTCTTTACACACTCACAGTGCTTTTCTTTTCAAAGATCAGGGAGCACTTCTTTAGCGCTGGTCTGGAGACGTCAACAGACTTTAGGTCACAGGAAGCGCTGTAAGAACTGAGAAGAGGAATATTAATTAGATTTTCCTGCAGATGGCGTTACTGATGACATCTATGATTTCTGTTATGTGAGTTTTATGTGTTGAGCTTTTCTCTTTGTGATTGAGGTCCTTACATGTAGCGAGATTTATAGTGAGCATGTATGGTGCATGCAGTGTCATCAGACACGTATTGCTGTTCCACAAACATGTGATGTTTCTATTGTAGTCAGTGTAGCAAGTGAGATCTGTGAGAATTAAAACAGGAGAGATTAAATGAAAATGAGTAAATATGTCAAACAACAGATCTTAAAATCAGTTAAACATGAATAAAGAGGAATAAAGACTAACTCTCTGGAAGCCTGGGACACTCATCACTTGTGCAGAGCAGCAGCACAGGCAGCAGAATAAACAGGGAAAGGCTTTTCTTATTTCTCTCCATTAAGTCGACAGTTTTCTTTCTTAGAGGCTGCTGGGATGGTGACTCGTGACTGTGACTGGAAGACTTGAAGGACTAGTTGCTTTAGGTATTGACTGACTGCTTTGATTCTTCTCATCCTGCAAAGGTAACCACATGAAATAAAATGTTACCATGTTAGCAACATGATTAGAGACGACACAGTTTTATTTCTCCAAACAGTCAACATCAACCCACATAGAAGAAAAACAGCTGGCTACAGATAAACACATTATAGCGGCACAAATAATTTGTGTGGCATCAGATTTGATGCAGAACAGCTGATTGTTCTGTGAATAGTTTGAAACAGCGAGGTGTGGACTCGAGTCACATGACTTGGACTCGAGTCAGACTCGAGTCATTAATTTTATGACTTTAGACTTGACTTGAAAAAATGTTCTAAGACTTGTGACTTGACTTGGACTTTTACACCAATGACCTGGGACTTGAATTGGACTTGAACCGGTTTACTTGAAAAGACTTGATATTTTACCCCAAATATAAAATTTAACATGCATATTATATAGAGATTGAAAATGTGACGTCATTCAGGGGTAAAACCGCAAAGGATTCTGGGAACTCGTGGCAAGAGGTACTAGCGCACGCAGGCTTTCAATTGAAATCAGTTACACAGCGATAAAAAGAAACACAAAAATGTCAAGAAGCTGTTGTATTATTAACTGCAATAGCCGGTCGCATGACAGCCACGGGAAGCCGACGGGTAAAGAGATCGGTTGTTATCGGATTACGTCGTTGAAGAGAAATTGTTCGAGCCATGTTTCCGAAGTAACAAAGAGGCGACGGATGGCCTGGATTGCAGCCATTCAAAGACCAAATATAACGTCCCAGAACCCTCCAGCTCACAGGTTAGTCTGCTCCAAGCATTTCCACAAAGGTCAGTCTGCTGTTGTAGTTAATGCGTCATTTTCATAACATAATTGGTGATATAGGTTACAAGCAAGTCTGGCGCTGAACAGAAATTGTCGCGCTATGCTCCTTTATTTATTGTGCATAAATAGTGAATTGTCCTGACACAATATTGCGTTTCGCTTCTGTTATTATGGTACATTGACAAAAACATATACTTTTATTCACAGGATAAAACAGTTTTTGTATCACTAATTGCCCAGTACGATTACAGCATACAGTATTATTGTCACTGCTACATTTCTGTGATGCTACCAGAAATTATTTCCACTACTAATTAATTACCGTTGAGCTCAAAGGTCCTATTAATAAACGGTTAACGAATGTGTATTTATGAAGACGATTTGTGAGACTGGTAAACTTATGATACGTACGATGGTCTTTCGTTCTACACGGTGCATTTCAAGGTCCTGTACCCATCCGTCGGTAAACTGTACCTGGGCTTGTTGCAGTGACCTGAAGTTACTAAACTTCATGAGTGTATGCACTCACTCCAAGAACCGTGTAATTATAAATATGCATATAAATATGCTAAGATGAGATAGCTGACTTCATCTAACTAGCAAATGTTGTCCAGGCTACGTTGGTGATGCAGTTTTTTTTAATGTGTATGATATTTTTGTCATGCGATTTTAAAGCCGGTCCTACAACCGCATCCAAGAATAACATGCAGCTTATCTCAGAACTGTCGGTGAAAATTATTCTTGGAGCTAGGTTTAATTGAGCTGCATTTTATAGAGGTGCAATTTCACAATTTGTGTATATTTTCTAAGTTCACTATTTTGTCATGTGTTGAGAAAAACACAGATTTAAATTACATGGTCTAATATTTACATTTAGCATAACTGCAACATTCTTTTTTCGTTTTTTTTTTAAAGACTCGAAAGGACTTGAAATTCAAAATTTCAGACTTGTGACTTTACTTGGACTTTTACACCAGTGACTTGAGACTCGACTCTGACTTGCCTGACATTACTTGAGACTTGAGGATAAAGACTTGAGACTTACTTGAGACTTGCAAAACAATGACTTGGTCCCACCTCTGGTTTCAGATCCTGCCTCAGTTTGTAAAACTAAAAGCAGTGATGATGTAATCCAGACTCCTACTGTGTATACTAAGGAGCACCTAAACTTACTGTGTTTTAATTTACTTTCATCCATTTTCTTCTACTTATCCGATCTAGCATCGCAGCGATGAAAGCTAGAGTCTATCTCAGCTGGCACGGGTCGAGGGGTAAGGTGCACCCTGGACAAGTCACTTTACTATATAATACAAAGTGCTGTTCAGCAACTGTTATTGTGGTTTGGAGACATCTACATAAAATGAAATTGAATTGAAATCATAATTTACATGAAGCGCTTCAAAAATTAATGTTTCCATTGGTGTTGCATTTGTGGTCTTTTCTTTCAGACATGCGTCTCTACCACAGCCTAACAAATTGTCACTGAATCTTAAACTGAACAACATTTAGTAAAACATTTTTAATATTGTAATTGTAATAATACAATTGTCTTATAAAAATAATAATAGCTGTACATTAAAAGACTTCAGTCAGTGACACTTACCTGCTGGCTGAGCTGCAACTGATCTGCTTCCAACTGCTGACTTAATTTCACCTGATATCCTGTCAAAGAGCATCACATGAGGGTGTTACTTTGTTTACGTATCAAATGTAACCAACTAAACTGACAAGACAAAAAAGGGTGAAAAGTCTTTTGATCACAACCCACAGAGCTCTTCTGACGAACATTTGAGCTTCTGAGTGTTTCACTTGAGGCCTTGTAACCCTTTAGTTTCATCTAATCTGATTCTTCAACTTATAAACGGTTGTATATAACAGTACCTGCAGTGCACCTGTCTGTATAACTCTGAGCTGATAACTTCAAGCATGCAGCATCAGGTGGAAACTGGCTGTTCTGGGTTGTTGCTTCAGTTTTTCATCTTCCTTGACTATAGTACAGCCTGTCAGTTCCCCCACCCTGTTGTATTTTTGACCACACACACGCACACACACACACACACACAAACACACTCACACACACACACTAGAACACACACACACGACACACACACACACACGCACACACACACACTGCACTATTTATAAGTATTAGCAGTAGCTCCCTTTGCATGTGGACCACACTGACATTTAAACTGTGTGTTTGTGTGGATTTGTACTTTTTGTGGTTTTGCAGCCAAGAGCAAGCTGCCCCACAAACACTCACATCCTCACCTAATGTCTTCACATTATGCATTAATTGACTTTAAGCATTTTATCTTTGCAAGAACACATTTCAAACAAACTTTTCTTTTCATAGTGCTCAATACAAACATATTAAGTTTAAACAGCATAGTACTGAAGTTGGTTTAGATTCTCATTCACATAATAAATATCACGTCACATTAGATACTCCAGCTCTGCTGGGGACTCAAAGGAATCTGTGCAGCTATCTGTCTCTACTGGGGGGTCCGAGGGGCCCGTCCAGCCATCTGTCTCCGCTGGAGGGTCTTAGGGGTCAGGCGCGGCCTGTTGGTCCTGCTCGTTTTTGTCCACATCCAGCACGTCCTGCTCATCCAGGTCCACCACCACACCATTGCCGGCCACTTTCTAGGCCATCAGTTAAGGGTCTTTGCCATGACGGACGGCCTCCAGACCTACTCAGTCACTGCTGACATCTTCCACGCGGCCAGCCCCGTGAACTGCACTGTTTTGGACCCCTGTACAGTCACCCTCCAGATGGCCCCCCTAAGCTGTTTTGTGAACTGTTTCCTGGGCTTCAGTGCCTTTGGACTTTTTGCTTTGAACTATTTTGTGAGCTCCGGTGTTTCTGGTGGCCTTTTTGTTTTGGATTTGGATTTAATTAGCCCAGCAGTGTCTTAGTAAGTCATGCTAATAGACCATTACTTTTATTTTAATGGATCTTTATGTTCTAACTCATTCTCTTCATTTTGAAAGAGGTGTGAAGCATATGTTCTCTTTATTTATGTTAAGTTTTCTGACTTTTGGACTTCCCCTTACTAAGAGGTGACACTCTCTTATTGCTTTCTTTTTGCCTCAGAAGCAAGAAAACCACAAATACACACTAAAAGCTCAAACCACATCCTAACCCTCTTCTCATTCAGAAAACAAATTTTTTCCACTAATACAAAAAAAAAAAAAGTCATTCACTACCCAGAAAGTCTGTTTTCCTTCCTTTCTTATTCTGTTTTTTCTTTACATGAGTGGTTGAGGGGCATCTGGGGCCACAGCTTCAAACAGGTGGTAAAGGATCTATTATCAGCCATACTAGCATTCAATACAAAAACTAATTCTGGGATGCATTACAAAAATTACTGATAATATTACATAATAATCACTTTGAGTACTCGCCAGAAACTGCATTAGGTAGCTATTCACTGGAACTCTTCAAATGATGAAAGACGCTGATGCAAGTGAAGGAGGCCATCATTAAGATGTCAAAGCAAAATGAATCAATCAGAGAGAGATAGGAAAAGCTGAAAAGCAGGAGTACCCAAATCAAGTAGTAGATCTATAAGTAGTTATAGTAGTAGTGGTCGATTCTTTAAAAAAAGAAAAAAGGAATGCAGAAAAACTAAACTAAAGTGCAACATTTAAAGAGGTACCACTGTCAAAGACATTCAATAGATGCCTTCATGAATGTAAATGCAGAGTTCATGTGGGTAGTCACCTTCCTTAACTCAAACGTTAGGGAAGGTGGTAGGGAAGCAGACTCAGCAGACATTTCAGGTTTCCAGAGGTGAGCAATTTATTTACAGTGAACCCCATCCTACATGAAACTTAACAAAACCTGTGATGTGTGACATCATCAGCACTTTAAAACGAGGAAATGCTAGGCGGGTCTTTCCCCAAACCTGACTTACATGAAGACTGAAACGAAAGAACAAAGTAAGTATGAACAAACAACTTAATCTGTAACATAATAAAATGTAAAGAAACATGTATCTGACTATTTGCCTTAATTTGCAGAATGCTTGATTTGCCGGCAACAGAATGCTTACACAAACAAACCCGGGATAGTTAGTGCAGCAATGTTACTTTGACAAATAGCAAATCATAGCAAATAAATACACAGACAGAATAATGTGCATAATGTGCAAAAAAAAGGTCAACACATCTGGGACAAATGGAGAGCATTACAACTGCTCATCCACTTTGTCACAGCTTACAACAAGATGCAAACAGCTGGTTACACTCAGGAATTGTCATGGCTACTGAACGGACTCACGCGCAGACAGTTCTTTTCAAGGAAACACAAAAGGGGATTTATTTACAATGGGGATCACCTTAGTGCAAAATATATGTACAGTGAGTTGGGAGGGGGTCC
>NW_024585559.1:0-6762 GCF_018398535.1 Haplochromis burtoni
TTGATATAGCCCATATTTAATGGTAACTGCCTCGGAGTTGGCCTCCAGTCGTTGTTTCCATTGTGCCACTGAGTTCTGGTTAAATATGATAATTCCAATATCCATGCATGGGGCACTAAATCATAGGCTTGCGTGTGGGTGATGCTCAGGTTGGGCTGTGGTGTACTGCACTATCAAAAAGGCATTTTATGTGAAACTCATTCAAGGTTATAGCACAGAGGAATGGGCCTTATTTTTTCCAGCAAACTGCCTTGGTCAGTTTGCTGTTTATGTCTTTTTTGTGGTCAACTCAAATAATTAGTGTTTTTTTCTTTAAGCGATTTTAAAACTGTGTCTGAACATGTCAGTGTGGCTCTTCTCATAACAAAGATATGCTATCGAAGTTGGCAGGAGTTGATTCATGAGGCCTAACAGTTTGAATAAAGTCAAAACTAAGGATATCATTCAGAAATGAAAAACCTCCCAAAGTGGTTGATAATTAAACATTTTAGAAGGACTTAAACTGAACCTTTAAACTGTTCTTCTCTGTTATCATCACAGAAGAGTCGAGTGTGGTACCAGGATTCCAGTTTTGGATGAGCCAGTCAATGAACAATGCAGTTATAGTAATGAGCTGTCTAATTCCAGTGCACTCAACTATGAGCAGTCAGTGCATTTACTCATATATTTTCTCTTAACATATTACGCTAGCATTGATGTCCCTTCACTGGTTCTCAGTACAAAAAAGAACTGATCATCTTTTTATTTCTGTTTTTTAATATTTTAAAAGTCGCTTAATAATTTACCTCATCAGCAGATGTCAGACATTCTTCTATGGTCCTCTCAGTTGTCAAGGTTAAAGGTATTTAGGGTTTCTTTCTGATTGTTTATTTTGTTTAATTGGATTTGCTATTGATAAATTATCATTAAAAAGGACAAGACTTTGGAAAAGACAAAGAAGAAAGAGAAGTTGGGAAGAATTACAAGAAGGAGAGGGAGAGAAAAATAGAGGTGAAGCAGATGGATTGATAGAAAGATGGAGAGAGAAGAACATTGAGAATTTGTCTTCAACACCTGCCAAAAAAAAAAACAAACGAAACCATGGCAACAACTAACATATGAATAAACAACAGTAAATAATAAATAATACATTTCATTGAACAGCAGACAGCACCAATAATACAAAATATTTTTAGAGGCGCAGCCGGCAGATAGTGGGTGTCTGTGAATACTTGTGCGTGTGAGCGTGCTTGTGTTCATAAGGTTTCTTCACGTTAGTGTCTAATAGTGGCTGTGGGGAGCCAAAGCCCTGCCCCAGCAGGATGTGAAACATGAATTGGGGGGCCCTTGGCCCCAGAAATCCAGAGGCCCCCAGAGCACACCAGTGTGTGAATGGGTGAATGACTGAATGTAGTGTGAAGCGCTTTGGGGTCCTTAGAGACTAGAAAAGCGCTATACAAATGCAGGCCATTTACCATTTACCATCTATATTGTACGGTAGACCCTACAATAATACATGCAGAGAAAAGCATTACATTTTGTAGCATTACATTTTAAAAAAGTAAATGTTCACTCAACTCCAAAATCATCACATATGTAGAAACATATCTCATATATCAACACAAGATGTTTGATACACAACAGCACTGCATGTGCAGATACATTCTTTAATCAAAGAATATGTAGAACATTACTCTAGCATTATAGATAAACATAAAGTTCTGATCAATTCATTGAGCGTGCAATTATTCCTTTGTTAATTCATCATTGTCACATTTTTTATGCAAATAAACTATATTTGAATTGTACTTGGAGAGAGTGAGTGGGCTGGATGGCAGCTTTAATATGTTTTGAGCAAATAATCACATGAACGGGAGAACAGAGAAGAGAAAGAGAAGAGAAGAGAAGAGAAGAGAAGAGAAGAGAAGAGAAGAGAAGGAAAGAAAAAAGAAAGTTAGCGTTTTTGGATTGTAATAAAATTAAAAATAAACAAAGTTTATTTTCAGTTACACTTTCTGTTGTAATTTCTGCATTTTTCTGACTAACTGTATAGAAGTTAGTTCAGTTAGTTTTAAAACTCATAATATCTATTAGGACTTTGAGTATGTCAGAAGAACATCTTGAAAACTGGTATACGTGTGTGTGTGTGTGTGTGTGTGTGTCTGTGTGTGTGTGTGTGTGTGTGTGTGTGTGTGTGTGTGTGTGCGTGTGTGTGTGTGTGGCGTGTGTGTGTGGTGTTGTGTGTGTGTGTCCAGTTGTCATGATGCACCAACTTAAAATCCTTTTTCATCACACCCATGATACAGTGGTGGCAACTGACAAGTCTGTACACTTTGTTTTAAATTTTCAGAATGTATAATATCATACAGGTTTTGAGTCAGCACGGTGGCACGGTGGTTAGCACTGTTGCCGCACAGCAAGAAGGTCCTGAGTTCAATTCTACCATCAGGCCGGGGTCTTTCTGTGTGGAGTTTGCATGTTCTCCCCGTGTTTGCGGGTCCCGGGTACTCCGGCTTCCTCCCACCGTCCAAAGACATGCAGCTTGTGGGGATAGGTTAATTGGATAATCCAAATTGTCACTAGGTGTAAATGTGAGTGCGAATGGTTGTGTGTTGGCCCTGCGACAGACTGGCGACCTGTCCAGGGTGTACCCCGCCTCTCGCCCTATGACAGCTGGGATAGGCTCCAGCGCCCCCCGCGACCCTGAAAAGGATAAGCGGAAGCGAATGGATGGATGGATGGGTTTTGAGTCAGTGCATGACAAAAAAAATAACAAAAAAAAAACCCCACCTTGAACACTTGGGATAGACTGTTTATATATAAATATTTCAAGGTACCTTAATCATATTGCATTATCATCTTTTTGTGGCGATGTCGAATGGTAATATCTCACTGTTTTTTATTTAAAAAAAATTTAATGAGGAAACAGAAGATTATATGTGTTTAAGTTCCAAGTCAAAGTGCTTTTAACAGCATCTTTAAAATAAAATTATAAAAGGTACATGTATAAAAATAATTCTTGAGGTATATTTTAATGTGCTTTAAAGACATGCAGCTTTACATATTTCCTGCTACTAAGGAAAACTATGTCATGCAAAACTATGATCAGAGTAGAGGCGAGACAGTGACAGATGATGCCTTTATTGCCTCTGGTTTATTTGAATATACAAAACTCTGCACATTTTTCTTTGTGTGTGTTGTGTGTGTGTGTGTGTGTGTGTGTGTGTGTGTGTGTGTGTTGTGTGTTAGTTGTTGTTGTCTAGTGGTAGAGTGGTCGTTGTTTAGTGTTTCATGTCAAAATAATTGTCATTGCTGGTCGATGTTGACAATGACAATTGGACCGGAGTTTATGTCCAGCGAAATAAACTTGAATTGAATGCATTGAGACGGGTGGCAGAGTCAGGCTGGACAATAAAATGAAATAAAAAAATAGATAAATAAATCTCTCTTTTTTTAAAATACTTTTTGTTTGTCCAAGTAGTCAAATTTCCCAGAAAATTAATAGTGAGATATAGTCATCATGCAGTACCAGTACTAATAATCTTTACTTCCACTGACTGAATCTGATATGGTAGAACCTTTAATAATCTTTTGTCCCATATTTTTCTCTTACACTTTGCTTAATAGACATTGGCACACTGAAAAATGTTGATTAAAGATTAATTTGTTGGCAAAATGATAGTATCATATTATGTATTACATAATTCAACAAACATACCTTAATATTAAAACTCTATGCTCAAGTATTACTGAAAGATAAAAATAAAAAAGTTTAAATGCAGAAAGAACAGAAATTTGTGCAGTTTTTTTTTTCTTAAAATGTTTTCAAACCCATAATTTAGTGTAATTTAGCATTTAGCTATCTGATGATACTTGTTTTCCTCCACCAGAGCCAGGCAGAAGAAACTCAAACAGTTGATCGTTAGTTGGCGGAGGGGTTGTTACCATCTTTTAAGGATCATCCCTCCTCTGAAGGTGAGGGGAATCTAGCAAAGATTAAGGATGAACTCAGCTTGGGTGTCTATCTGGTTTTTAAGTCTGACGTCATTAGCTGCGTCTGGGCCCAAACTCTGCTGCAGATCCCAAAGTCACACGATCATTGTGGCATCTCTGAGAGCTAAAAACTGTCTAAATTCTTTCATCTGTATTAAAATGATCAGTGTGGCTGCTCTACCAGGTGTAACAATTAAGTTTAACATCCAGGCATCCTTGAAAATATAATTTATGAAATTTAACAGTTAGAAGTAAGTAGGAAGTTATCTTGCTAGTTTCCATCTAAGTATAATATACCATGTTCTGGCTGAGGGATTTCCAAAACAAATTAAGACGTACAGCTCTGCTATCGCTTCCGACATAAATGAAGACAGAAAAGTAAACAGCAGTGACGTTTGTAGGGTTACTGAAGTTGGTTTAGCTGGTATATACTGATATGCTACGTGATCGCTAGCGACACAACTGTGTTAGCATGATATAAACAGTGAAGCTGAAGGATGAACGCTAACTTTATTCCACTCGATAAAAGTTAACTTGAGGGTTCCTGAAGGTCAGGAACAAATGCTGGCTCGTCAGGCACTCTTCTTGGCTGCAGTGGTTATTATTATATTTACATGCTTCCAGCTCCCGTTTTTGCTCGATGACAGCTCGTACTTTTCCTTTTTCTCCCTCCTCGCGCTCACAGACACATAACGTGTATGGCAGTCCATTCTCCCTGCAGCACGGACTACACTGCCTATGATGCTACATTCTTTAGAGCTATACCGGTAGCATTCTGCCTATTAGCTTAGCACAACAACAACAAAAAGGCCTCTCTCACCCAGGAAACACGCAGAGAGAGAGCGTCACCCTGTAACCATGGCAACCGTAACGCTGCCACCTGGAACAACAGAACGTAGCTGTCAAACAAAACCCAAACAGTCCTGACCCGCCACAATATGAAACAGGGAAGTACCGCCGTGTAATCCATTTATTTCAACAAAGTAACTGTATTCTAAATACCACCTTTTTAAACGGTAACTGTAACGGAATACAGTTACTCATATTTTGTATTTTAAATACGTAACGGCGGTACATGTATTCCGTTACTCCCCAACACTGATGATGATCTATGGGAATATAACAGTAAATACTAAATATTAAACATTATTGTGCAGCACGTAAGATCGACAGCGCACAGTGTGCTTTGAGGTAGGAGCCAAAAAGGGTGTAGTTTGTGTGTGAGCACCCGTGTGTACACCTGTGAGCATGAGCGCGCTTGTATTTAAAAGGTTCCTTCATGTAATGATCTGCTAGAGGGTGTGGGGGGGCCACAGCCCCGTCCTCCAGGGCATGAAGCAGGTATGGAGGAGATCAAAACTCCAGACATCCAGAGGCCCCCAGAACACAAGAGACCAAGGAAGACCAACAGAGGGGCAGCCGCGCCACTGTCCCAGAAAGAGCTGAGGAGAGTCCCAGATGAGGGCTCACTCAGCAGCCGCGGAGCAGAAGCCAGGGGGAGTTGCAGTGACGCGCCCGTGAGCTCCGCCGGCAGCCAGCTGTGCCTGAGTGACCGAGCCCCAGGCCGAGAGGCCGGGGGCACCCCACCTCCGAAGTGGCCCGAGCGAGCCCCAGGCTCCAGGCCCCGATAAGCAGCCACCAAGGAGTGAGCCGGTGTGTACCTGGACGCCCATCCCCGGACACAAAGAACCACCAAGACATAAATAGACACTGTACACACAATCACACTCCCCAAGCGTACTCTAAGCCCCAGGTCTAGGTACCCATGCCCCTGGAGGGGGAAACTGCACCCAGACCCAGGGGTGGGGAGAAGCAGACTGCCCCGGCTTGGCAGCAGCAGGGAGGCCCCACATTCCAGACCCCAATCGGACGGCCAACTCCTCCCGCTCCAACAGGCCAGCAGAGAACGGGGGGGGGGGGTGAGAAGACTCACTCCACACTCAACCAACGTGGAGATAGACATAAAGAGACGCTGTACACACAATCACACTCCCCAAGCGTACTCTACAAACCGGGTCTAGGTACCCTTGCCCCTGGAGGGGGGAATTGCACCCAGACCCAGGTGGTGTTACCCTTTTCCCTGCGGTGGGGAGAGGCAGACCACCCCGACTCCGCAGCAGCAGGGAGGCCCCACACCCCAGACCGCAGTCGGACGGCCAACTCCTCCTACTAGCCCTCCCGCTCCAGCAGGCCGCAGAGAATGGGGGTGGGAGAAGACTCCAAACCTCCCTCCCCCGCTCATTGTAGTGTTGATGCATTGTGTTCTAAGGTGCAATTAAAACCCAGGAGGGCATGGAGCTACCTGCCAGAGAGCAGCAGGTAAGCGCATGCGTCCCTCCTGATAGCCCTCAATGTCTACGTGTATTTAAAATTGAGAGGTGGGCAACGACGCCAGGGGTGAGGTGTACACCCTGATGGTCTTTTGGGTTCCGTGTACGTGCCCACCCCCAAGGTCCTATATGTATGTGTTATGAGAGTGTGAGTAATGTGAATGTCTAAGTTGTGGGATCATGAGTTCTGGTGGATTATACAAAGTGATATCCCAAAGCAACACTGCTGTGCACCATTTCACCAAAGAGTGTTGCACAAGGGCTGTTTCAGGCCTGAGCCGGCATCCTAAAAAAGAGACTGACTGATCATTTTAAAGCTCAGTTTTTAAAACCTTATGCTGTAACTACAGCCCAGCCCATCCAGCAGTATATTAATGACTAACCTCGTATTGTGGATGGATTATCTCAGTTGTTCTCCTGACTGAAGTTTGGTCTTTTACAGCATCCTGCCATGAGATTA
>NW_024585559.1:6787-7858 GCF_018398535.1 Haplochromis burtoni
TTCAACCTCGCCACGGCACAGCGGCTCCGCCTCCCACCTCGGCTCAACAGAGGCTCCCGTGCCAGAGGCTCGGACGTGTACCCCGCCCGCTTCCTCCTCCCGGGGAAAGCGGCGCACACGCCGCCATAACATGGACTATTTCCAGCAACACCCGGTGGTGAGTTCCAGTGACTGTTTCCCACCCTCATTTGACTCTCCATTTAAACCCAACAATAAACCCATCTCTCATTCATGGGACGTTTCCCTCCTGGAGGATTCTGTGGACTGGGAAGATTTTTTCTGCTCTGCTCCCCCAAAGACTGTTCAGTCAAAGACTGTAAACAGTGGTGGCAGAAGGACCAGAATCCAGCCAGATACACCTGTCAGTGTCACTCACCCAGTAATCATTTCCACTCCTGTCAGTCAGCCGACACCCACACCTGTGCCCGCACCCAGGACGAGGGCAGCTGAGACCCCGTATACCCCCACACCCACCTCTGTTCCTCGGGTGGGGGTGACTGGTGTCCAGCCACCTCCCGTGCCTGTCCCAGCACCTAGGCTGAGGGCGGCCAGGATCCGGCCTGACCCCCCTAGAGACTCAGCTGAGGCTCTCCAGCCAGTGCCCTCACGCTCTGGAGGCACGGAAGGGCCAATCAGTCCACCACTTCATCCACCACCTGATCCAGCCTTTCACGCTCTAGCCTTATCCCTGGTTAGGCTGGCTGAAGTGTCCCCTGCTCAGGCACCAGCCTTACTAGCCCAGGCTGTAGCTTTATCTCCCGGTCTAGCTCAGTCTGTAGCTCAGCCATCAGCCACACCAACCTCAGCTCCGTCATCAGCCACGCCTGCCTCGGTTCCTCCCTTAGCATCTCCCCTCCAGTCAGTTCCCTCACCTGCTGTTCAGCTTTCCCTCCAGTCAGTTCCCTCACCTGCTGTTCAGCTTTCCCTCCAGTCTCCTCCTGTAGCTCGGTCTCCTCCTGTCCTCCAGTCTCCTCCTGTAGCTCAGTCTCCTCCTGTCCTCCAGTCACTTCCTGTAGCTCAGTCTCCTCCTGTCCTCCAGTCACCTCCTGTAGCTCAGTCATTAGTTCCATC
>NW_024585560.1:0-7857 GCF_018398535.1 Haplochromis burtoni
CCACAGGTACACGCGTGGGGGAGGGCAATCAGCCTTTAGAATAGGACTTAATAGGACCGTCTCCAGATGCATCCAGGGCTGGACTGGGACAAAAAATCGGCTCGTGTTCCAGATTAACTGGCGTTGGTCGAACAGATGTGTGGTAGACTTGCGTTTCAGGAGCTGCTACCGACAAACCAGCAAAAAAACAACAAATGTGTAATCTGTGACACTTGTGAGGTTAACTCAAACACACTCCGTCAGTCTTGATGCTGTTGAACAACAAAATGTTTAAAAATGTCGCGAGTTGGTGATATTGTCAAACACGCCGGTGTTGTTCACAGGAAGGCGAGAGTAAACGATCGGGAGACTCTTGTCGTCGTTATCGTTCTCCTCGCACGTTTTATTTTTCCGATTTCAGCGTTTTTGCTTCACAACTAAAGCGTGCAGTTTACTTTGTTTGCACTAACATGGACTAGAATCAACCATGAATGAATGAAATAATATCATGTATTTATTTTTGACCCACAGTTGTAAAAACAAATTCCAAATTATATACACAAAGTCATGGGAATTACCACCCCTGTTAAGAAAAACGTCTTGAACAAATATGACACATCAATATTTCATTAGTGTTGTCACATCACATCCTGTAAGCAGAGTCTGTCTGTGTCTTTTCCTCTGCAAATGATCATTTTAGAGTTGGTTGTTATATACAGTCTGTATAAGTGTGGTTGATGTGCCTTTCATAGTGTTTAACTTGAAGGCCCCGAGTACTTTCTCTCACAGTCAGCTGTTGACTGTTTTCAGTGGATTTCAGCTTGCTGTGTTTGTGGATATATGACTGGCTTTAATTATCCATAAAATCAAGACATTCTCTGTAAGATTTACATACTATATATTTTACAGTGAAGGCTTTAAAACCATGTTAATGCTGAAAGTACATGGTGGTTGGTGATATTAAAGTCCTGTTTGTGGCACATTAGTATATGCGAGGGGGCAAACTCCTCAAGATGGGTGGTGACCATGGTGGCCATTTAGAAATCGGCCATCTTGGATACAACTTTTGTTTTTTCAATAAGAAGAGGGCCATGTGACACATCAAACTTATTGGTAATGTCACAAAAAAAACAATGGTGTGCTTGGTTTAAACGTAACTTGATACACCAACCATTCCCATTTTATTACGGTGTATCCATATAAATGGCCCACCCTGTACAAACATCACTAATGTCACATAACTTTGCCAACATCTCTCCAACAGTCATGTTTTAATGTTCTTTGTTTTTTAACATTTGCAATCAAATAAGCGGCATAGCATTCAGTACTTTTAAATAGAGCAGGGCTATATGATTAAAAAATATTTATCACAATATAATTAGAAAATTTGCGATAATGATATAACTGACGATATAATTGACGCTAGACAAAATACTTTACAACTCCACAATTTTATTAGTGCAAAAAAACCAAAAACAACTGTCAATGTATTTTCACTATTTTCACTGTCAATTTTCAGAAAAATCAAAGGATTGATTTTAGTGTTGTGCTGTATTTTCCAAAAAACACGGTAATAACGAGTCGAGCTAGCGATATTGCAAGCCCTGTATCTGATTGAGGAATCACTCATCTTTGGAAAAGAGAGTTTATTACAGAGAAATGGCTCTTTCCAAAATAAAAGCTATACTATCCGCTTCTTCTGGGCTATATTCTCAGCAGCATAAGGAGAATCATGTGCTAACAGCTGTCTAAATGACTCGGCTAAAGTTAGTAGCATGCTTGCTTTTTTTTGTCTGCTTCCACTTGTCTTTGCACTAGGATGATGTCGGCGTAAATGTGCAGTCATATTCGTTGTGTTCCCACTAGTGCTTTCAGGTTAATCTCGTTGAAATGACCTTAACGCCACAACACGGCAAATCTCCGTTAACGAGCTACCGCCGATCGCTCCGTGCATGGGGCTAGACGGCCAACACGTTAACGAGCTAACTGCGCTAACACACTAGTTCACACCAATGTAATTGAGCATTGCATGGCACATCCAACATACTGTTTTACTTTAGTCCATGACTCGCTTACCTTCAGGGTCATACGTCACATGAAAACCAAAATAATTCCAAACGCCAGATCTGAATGAGAGTGGGGGAGGTCCATGTTAAAAGGAGAGCTTAACTTCTGTCTCGCTAGCTTGCCCTGCGCTCTTCCTTCTGACTATGCTGTCTGTGTTGAGCGCTCAGTGGATCTGCGCTCGACAGTGCAGCCTAGGCGGAGTAGTCGAACGCAGATTCACTGAGCGCTCAACACAGACAGCATCGTCAGAAGGAAAATTGATAAAATAAATTACAAATGTTGTATTGTTCGATACATATGCGTACCGAACCGAAAGCACTGTATCGAACGGTTCAATATCGATACGAATATCGTTGCACCCCTAGTATATAGTATATACATATATATATATCAGTCATATTTTTTTGTATATATATATATATATATTAGGGGTGCAACGATACACAAAATTCACGGTTCTGGTTCGATACTTTGGTGTCACGGTTCGATATTTTTTCGATACAAAAAAAAATGTTCATGCCTTTTTAATTTGTCATTTATTAAAATTATAAATATATATTTTAACAAAAGTACAGTTTTTAAATTTAACCCTAACCCTTGTGCGTGTTGTTTTTTAGCTCGTCATATTGCAGCCACAGAAATTCTTTTGTCCATGAAACCATAAAGCTGCACTTTCTTTTTGCCTTATAGTCTGATTTGTCATAACTTTTCCGTTTTGTGGTAAGCTTTTCTTTGGCTGTCACTTCTTCACCCTGACCTGTCTTATTTGGCTCAGCAGAACTAAAATATATATCTGTCTGTGAAGGTTCTCAATCATCCAGGTCATCGTAGTGAAATATATATCCTGCCGCACTCACATAAGCTCAGCGATTCTCTGCGCGATCAACCTCTCACATGTTTAAGCTGCGGGAGATTTCACTTGTCATGTTTGCATAGTAAGCTAACAATTAATAAGACGATGTCAGAGGAATTGGTGCACAAATTATCATCACTCACAGATCAGTGCTGTCGCTCTCTATACACAGTTCGCGCGATTGCAAAGTGAAAGCAAAAAAACAAGCGCAAATTCAAACGCGATTTCAATATGTCACATATTGACAGTGGCTCACCGATGCCAATGACATAATTACCCAGCTACATTTCTGAAAGAATGCAAAAGCATTGACATATATTTTTCCTTCCTACAATAGCCCGACGGGCAGGGAAGAGATAGATTTTGGTAGCCCGACTGAAAAAAATCGCTAGCCCGGGCTAGCGATATTGCGAGCCCTGTATCTGATTGAGGAATCACTCATCTTTGGAAAAGAGAGTTTATTACAGAGAAATGGCTCTTTCCAAAATAAAAGCTATACTATCCGCTTCTTCTGGGCTATATTCTCAGCAGCATATTAAACATATCAGGTCCCCATAAGGAGAATCATGTGCTAACAGCTGTCTAAATGACTCGGCTAAAGTTTGTAGCATGCATGCTTGTTGTTTTTGTCTTTGCACTAGGATGATGTCGGTGTAAATGTGCAGTCATATTCGTTGTGTTCCCACTAGTGCTGTCAGCGTTAATCTCGTTGAAATAACCTTAACGCCACAACACGGCAAATCTCCGTTAACGAGCTACCCTATACAGAGGGGCTAGACGGCCAACACGTTAACGAGCTAACTGCGCTAACACACTAGCTCCCACCCATGTAATTGAGCATTGCATGGCACATCCAACATACTGTTTTACTTTAGTCCATGACTCGCTTACCTTCAGGGTCATACGTCACATGAAAACCAAAATAATTCCAAACGCCAGATCTGAATGAGGGTGGGGAGGTCCACTTCTGTCTCGCTAGCTTGCCCTGCGCTCTTCCTTCTGACCATGGCTGTGTTGAGTGCTCAGTGAATCTGCGTTCGACTACTCCGCCTAGGCTGCACTCTCGAGCCTAGGCGGAGTAGTCAAATGCAGATTCACTGAGCGCTCAACACAGACAGCATCGTCAGAAGGAAAGTTGATAAAATAAATTACAAATTTTGTATTCTTTTTTTTTTCTCCCCTTTGGTTTTCTTTCTTTCTCTCCCCCTCTTTCTTTCATTCTTTCCCCCTGTCCTATCCCACAGTCATGTCTGTCCCGTTTGCAACTGAAAATAAAATAAATTCATAATTATAATAAAGGTCAATCAAATGGACCAATATGATGATCCACTTGGTAAAATAAATCCGCTTGGCATCTTTCTTGGCCTCAAGACAACAATTCTGATGGCTATAGATCCAAACGGGACAAAAAAAAAAAAAAAAAAAATTAAAAAAAAATTTTTTTAAATTGTATTGTTCGATACATATGCGTACCGAACCGAAAGCACTGTATCGAACGGTTCAATATCGATACGAATATCGTTGCACCCCTAATATATATATATATATATATATATATATATATATATATATATATAACAAAAACTCTCTGCTGTTTATATAAAATCTAAATTATTAAAACTAGAAGATATAGTGCAAAAAATAAAACATTACCTTATATTTAGGGTTACAAAGTGTATTTGTATTGTGTTCAGAACATGGGGAGGGAAGAAGGAAGTTTTATTTTAAGCATCGGTTTGCTCGAACCACACAAAGGCAAATGTGTCCAACAGTCATAGGCATAAGAAACTGGAATTCTCTCAATGATCATCTCTAAGTGTTGTACAAAGGTTTCTCAATTTAAAATCTGCTATAACAATAAAACGATAAACCAATATGAAGAAGTTGAAAATAACAGAATTTAACTGTAGAAAAATTATCCTTTTAGTTTGATATTTAGTGGTATTGCTCACTGTTGATTATATTGTTCTGTTTGTTTTGTCTTGTTTTGTGTAGAATATTGTCAGAGTGTAATTTTGGTTGCCTACTTGTATCATCACAGATAGGGGGCAGGTGTCAATGAGAATTTATTTCTTCCTGTCCTGTTCATGCATGGAAACAGTGTTACTTTAATTAACAGGAAGGTTGTGTATAAGAAATGAATTACTGCTGTACCATGTGTGAAACAAAAAATTAAATAAGTAAATATGGACTTCCATAGATCCACAAAAGAGTCCCGCTCAGACTCATCGGTAGCAGTATAAACTCAGCCAACTAAGTTTATACTGAACCTCATTATCATCCTAGGAGTTTAAAAAAAACATTTCAAAAATCCCTTTGTTAATGAGGAATTGGCCCTGCGACAGACTGGCGACCTGTCCAGGGTGTACCCCGCCTTTTGCCCTATGACAGCTGGGATAGGCTCCAGCGCCCCCCGCGACCCTGAAAAGGATAAGCGGAAGCGAATGGATGGATGGATGGAATGAGGAATTGAAAAATTTTACAAATGGAGAATTTATTCTACAATTCATTATTCAAGCACAGAATTCTTTATTTCGATGTGCGTGGCTCTTGTTGTCCTCCACATGGGGGTGTCAAAAATCGCATTAGAAGTGGCACACATCACACGGGGGTACATGTTGACGGTGTTAACAACACCTTTACATTCACTTGGTGAACTTGCAAACGCTTAGAATTTAGCTGAACCTGACTTTACATGTTTCTGAAACATAAAAGACATACTGATTTCCTCTCCTGATATTGAGAGTGTAGTATTGATATTTTAACCTTTAAGGAGCACAAAATATATTAATCCTACTAACACATACACGCATGCAATGAAGCTCACGAAGACCAGATAGTATTTTAAGCCTGTGTTTCTGATTTTATGGTTCACTTAGTGGGATGAGAAGCAATATCGTTGCCCTGTACCTGTGCATGTGCAATGACAATAAAGTTGAATTCTATTATAATTCTATTCTATTCTAATATATGAACTAGTGGACTAATATTATATTAGGAAAGATGATTGAAATATAGCAGGGGTGAACAGAATGCAGCAGAGGGATTAAATGAGTGAGACTAGTAGATTCTTAGTTTCTTGTTCCTGGTGTGTGGGGGAGGTTTTATAATGACATACACCTTGTTACTTGGGATTGTTTGCCATTTTTGCAAACGATTCCTTTATCGATTCCAATGACGTCACCACGTTGCGGAGCGTCAGTTACCTGGCAGGAAACACGGCTCAAACGCTCAAAAGTTTGGTTATACTTTACGAGAACGGATGACAACAGGGCAACTTGCAATACTTGCAAAGTAGATATTTCATTTAAGGGAGGAAACACTACGAATATGCAAAAGCATTTGCTCACAAAACACGCGATGACCTTAAATGAATGTCGTGTTTTTAATTCCGCTCCGGACTCGTGAATCTCAACCCAGCAGCAGCGGTAACGTTTGCACGTCCTCTCCCGTTAATGCGGCAGGTAAATAATCAACTAACAGTGCATATTATGTTAGCGCGATCTGCCTTATTACAAAACCTGCCATTACTGTGCATTTAGGTGACCATGATGAGAGAGACAGACAGAGTCTGGCTGGCTCAGATGCTGGCAGTTCTCGCTGCAGTCTACCGGTAGCGTCTCCTTTCAGGCCAGGATAGACGAATGTCACCGAGCAGTGACTAAGTTTGTGGTCAAAGGCTTGCACCCATTTGCCACAGCAGATGCCCCCGATTTTCGGTAAGTGAATGTGTTTAATTGTAGGCAGGGACATTACTGGATATTCTTGTGTAATTGCTACAGAATAATTTATGTTATACTTTGTTATTGCTACAGAAGAATATTTATTTTATTATTTTACATTTACAATTTTTTTTCCTGGGGACCCTGTGACACCCCATTGAAGAGCCGTAGGCTGTGGATCTCTTAAGATCTCACTGTTGGGTTTGTAAGGCCATGTTACTCCTAAATTTCTATCTTGTTCAAAGAGAAGATATAAAACAAAGTTCTAAGCTAATCGACCTTAGTGTTCTCCTTTTTTAAAAAAAATAAAAAACGAATCGATAAAGAATCGAATCGTTAAACAGAATCGAAAATGGAATCGGAATCGTGAAAATATTATCAATACCCATCCCTAGATGTATGTATGTTTTTTCAGGAACAGGAAGATGACAGCAACATCCTAGGGTCGCATGAACTTGTGGCTATGCAGACTTAATATTGTAATTGTTCATTTCTATGTGTATTTACCACCGGTGTGTTATTTTCATGATGTGGTGGCAGATTTCTTTTCCTATGTTTTAATCATATCACATTAGTAATAGTAATATTATTTCCTCACTTCAGTGTTCATCAGTTGTATGCATTCACATAGAATGTTATCACAAGTGGGCCCCATGTTATTGCACCTTCACAGTGGACCCATCGTAGACTGGAAGATCTCCAGACAGCCTACTTTAAGGGAGGTGACAGGTGGTTGTAATTTTTCTCTGATCCATCCTTTATTTCCCTGCGTTTGAAGGATGGGTGAGATTCAACAATTGTCATAGCGCAACAAATTTCATAGCGCAGTGGTGGGCGTGGATAATTTTTTCGACTCCCCCCCCAAAAAAAACACAAACAGCGGATGGTTGATGTGGGGCAGCCGAATAGTAAACTTTTAAAAGTAGGGCTGGGCTATATCATACCGCTCACGGTAATACCGGTATAATGTTGGGCAACGATAAGAAAATTAAATACCCCGATAAAATAAGGGTAAAACACGCATGCGCATTGCCTTTGTTTTCATACGCACATGGCTGGAAAAAGCACAGCGGTGACAGTGAATGAGAAGGGCGAAAGCGGATCGTTGAATGAAACGGATGAACCAGAATTGGTTTGTAAAAATGTTGCAACTTCAATGGCGTGGAACTGGTTTAGCTTTCGTCCATTAGATACACAACAAAGCACTATTTTTGGTAGAGCGTGCTAGCGGGCCAC
>NW_024585561.1:0-7856 GCF_018398535.1 Haplochromis burtoni
GTATTTACGTTTAAATAGGGTCAAGTGAAAGCTCATTTTTAGTTCTGCCTACTTCTGGGAAGCTGAGTGACATCTGAGCGGCCATGTTGCAGGAAAGTTTTAACTCCCTGTTCACCTTGTTCCACCGAATGAATGTGTTCCTCAGACCTCTCACTGACTAACTCTGGTACATTTCACACCGAAAGTCGTTGTTAATGCGGATAAATCGTGAAACTACTGCTCCAGCATCATGTTATAAGCCTTTAACATCCTCTGAGAGACGAGCTGCACTCACCGGGATTATTTTCGGCAGGTATTCGCGTCCAAACACCAACATCAACACTGAAACGTGTGGCTCCGACTTTAGATGTATCTCGGTTTCTTTCTTTCTTTTTTCGCGGTACTTTCTGGCGTCCTCCTCGGTTTAAATAACAGCGTCCCTCGGTCCCGTTACTTATTTCCGTGACGAGCCATGTTTCATACCCGCTGCTGCTGCCTCTGCTGCTGCACCGGTTGCTGCTGCTGCTGTGATGAAGAAGTGAACTATTTTTGAAAGAAAGTCACTCCTCTCAGTCAGTCCTGCCCCCTCCCCTCGGCTCAGAGCTGCCACTGACACAAAACGAGCTCACTTCACAGTCAGTAGACAGTTCGTCCGACTTTACTCGCTCAATAAAAGGACATGTGCTTCAAGAATAAAAGGAATGCCGACTGAGCTGCATAGGGGGCCCAGGGCAAAGTTAGCGTTTGGGTTCCCAGCCCCCCCCCCAAAAGAACCTTATCATGTCCCATCTCTAACTAAAAATACTAACTATCTTAGTGCTACAGTGCTGTGAAAGTATTTGCCACTTTCCTAATTTCCTACATTTTTGCATATTTTTCAGGCTTAAACATGTCAGATCATCAAACAATTTTTATATTAGACAAAAATAATTCAAATAATTACAAAACGTAATTTTTTAATTATAATTCAATTTTATTTATTTTATTTTATTTTATTTATCTATCAGTACTCCTTCTTAGTATGTCATTTATAAATAGAGATATGTTCCACCATGCAAAACAAAAAATATGATCATAGTCATAATAATATATTTGCATTTATAAATGCCATATTAAGGATGACTATGTATGACCGATGAATTAAATTAATACCTTAACAATATTTAATAGTGTGTCATTATTATATAGTGCTACCAGTGTTTGACATCTATCAGTCTGGAAATGGTTACTCCAGCAAATTACAGTGAAAGCCATTATCCGCAAATGAGAAAACTTGGAACAGGTGTAAATTTTCCCAGGAGTGACAAGAATGTGTCGACGACTCATACAGAAGGTCAAAATACAACCCAGAACATCTAAAGAACTGCAGGCCTCTTTTGCCTCAGTTAAAGTCAGAGTTCAAGATTCAACAATAAGAAAAATACTGGGCAAAAATCGCATCCATGGGAGCGTTCCAAGATGAAAACCGCTGCTGACCAAAGAGAACACAAAGGCTCGTCTCACATTTGCTAACAAAACAAAACAAAACATTTTGTGGACTGTAACAACAGTTGAACTTTTTGGAAGGTTTGAGTCCTGTTACATCGGGTACTGTATGAAACTAGTACAGCATTTCTTGAAAAGAACATCATGCCAACAGTTCTCCTGCTTAAAAAAAAAGAAGAATTTAGAGGAGTTTCCTTAATAACTTTGTGCACAGTTTCCATTTTTCCTCAGTACATCCATGTGCATGAACCAGAGAAGCTTTCCAGGTGCAGCTTGCTGATTATTGCACTTCCTCCCCCAGGCCCATTCACACTCTTACCGGGCCCATAAACTTTATATTATGATGACATCACACAAATAAAAGCCACTTTTTTTTTACTTGGTTTTTCAAATATGACTCTCATGGGCTGCAAGCAGCTGTTTTTACAGATGTTGTTTTATAATGATAGTCTACAGGGATAATGCTTTTTGGGTCACATGACATTTGTGTCATTGCCATACTGTGATTGACCACTAGGATAAACCAGCCCCAAATATCAATGGTAGTGCTGTGTACTGCGTTCGTGTCCAATATTCTGTCATTTTGGCTACACAGAAGGGAAACATCCAGCATGTAGCCTGACAGCAATGACCCTGCGCCAGTAGGTTAAATGCTGATTGTTTGAAGAGTTTCCTTTAACAGAGAAAGACACACAAAGATAATATCAAAGATCAAAAAGGACAGGTCAGAAGCCTACACAATGTCCCAAGTGGACAGTGTGTATTGTTTTTAAGTCTCTGTTTGACTCCACTACAATAGTTCTTTGTCTAATACAACTTCCCTATAGCAGGGCTAAACTAAAAAACAAACAACATGAACAAAAGAAGTCCAGATTACTGGTTGTCCACCCATTTATTTTTTGCAGTCATGTTATAAGCAATGAGCATTTTCATTATTGCCATCTTGGCGTTTTGAAACCAGACGTGATGACCTAGTGTGCAACTGCTCACTCACTGGCTGTCGACTTGTGATTTACAAATAGCAAATGAGCATATCCTGGATTACCCTCCTTGCTGACTCTTGGAATGACCATAATTTACCAAATGAGCTCAATGTTTTATTAGGTAGGACCTGATATGTGTGACAATCCCATGAAGTCATCAGGAAAGTGTTGATGAGGTCAAAGGTGAGGGCCAGAAGTCATTTTGCCAACCACAGGAGTCACTAAAGGAACTGCATGTTTAAGGAGCTCCCATGCTAGCTTTTCAGACCCAGAAGGTAGTCCATCGTTTACATTCTCTACCACTACAATGGTACAGCACTTAATGCATCCATTCCTGGCAGTTACCTGGAAGCCTCTGTAGTGGGAGTCTGCACTCCAGCAGCTTTGCATTGCAACCATACACCACTGCAGCTGCTTGAATGAAATTTGAGGATAAGGAGGAAAATTACCTTTGAGAATATTTTAAATTAATGTTTGTACTAAAGTGATGCTAAAGCTGAGCCTACAAACTCCAGTGACTCAAGCAAGGAACAAGATCCAGAGCTGTGCTGCAGTTATGGCACAAAATGCATTACCACCTGTATCATAGTACTCTTCACAAACAGTGAGATCATGTTCTTTGAGCATTACAAAGTCTAAGCTTAACTCATTACTTGCATAAAGCTGCACTGTAAAGATTACAGTGTAGCTAATGTAATATCACATTTATAATATATGTATCTGATACATAAGTTTTTTGTGAGACCTCTACCTCATTAGTGGGATTTTTTTTCAAGAAAAACCCAAATAAATTGATGAAAAATGCCATATGTAGCAAAAATGATACCAATTAAAACACATATATAAAAAAAATATTTAATTTCTTAAAAGAAAAAAATCCAAATTGTTTGATAAACACTCCAATTTGAAAATGTTTTTAATTTTCTGGAAATGATGTCATGTTTCAGGTTTTTTAGCGTTCAGCATTGTTTTTTGTCTATTTTTAAAAGGAAAAATGCAATTAATTAAGGTGAATATTTGCTAGTTTCCAAATCTGCTGTGAAATTTATCTCAGATTTGTTCATTTTTTTGGTTTTCCACAGCTGATTAGATAAAGCCATTGGAATAAAGACATTCAGTATGTCCAGGAAGAATACTTGAAATGTCCAGGCAACTTTTTAGTACTGAAAATAATGACTGACACGGCACTGCAGCCTTACAATATTGTTATCATGGATTGTTGTGACCTTGATCGTCAGCTTCTGTGTGTTAATTACTGCTGTAGCATTACTGGCACAATGCCGGGCCACCTCTGTGTCTCTTCCTTTCACGCAACCTTTACTCTCCCAAGGTTGTGAAATTCAACAGCGCTGTGTGATCACACCACACACACGCACACACACACTTATCTACACTGGAGTGTTTCATTAGAGTAGATGAGCTTACAATGAAAATTAAAATTTGATCGTATTATGACAGCTACTTGTCTTTCTGATTAAGTAATTACGCACACTCCAGTAAACACCTCTCCTTCCCACACTGAGAGCTGTTGCATTATAAACACCTCTTCACTGATTATGCAGCTAAAATATTGGAAATCATTATTTGACTCTTTAATTTAGAGTGCAAACTGACTTGTTAAGCAGTTTCAGATGGCTTACTCATCACTTTGAGACATACAGTACACCTCTGTGCCGAACTTCCCTAGGTGAGTACCAAAAGGATTAATCAACACGTGACAAAGAAACCAGAAAAGGATTGATGTGTGAAAGAGCAAGAGTGCTGTTGGGAAACTGTGAGAGGAAAGAGAGTAACTCAGTGACATAATGTACAAATTGATTGCATAACAGGAAAAAAAAAATAAGAACAAACGTGACTAAAACAGTTTCCTGTTACAGGTACATCCAGATGTGTCCAAATATGTTCAGCACATAAGAGAACTTCACATCTAACATCAACACCTGCAGATGAACTGAGTTATTCATATCTACAGGCTATTAAAAAGCTATCACATCAAAATCTAAATGTGGTGGGAGAGATCAATTCCAGAAGTTCAGAGATAAATATGTTGTAGCAGGCAAAAAGACTGAACACACCTAACAGCAGCATAGCTTAAATAGAGTACAATAGGACAAAAAAAAAAAGCTCAGTTGAAAATAAAAAATAAAAATGAGGCCAAAATGTGCAAAACAGACAGAAGACATAAGAAGTTATACAGATATCTGAAAACATGGACAAGAGAAGTAGAAAAACAAACACTAATAAACTCTAAATAAAGGTTTTTATTTATTTAATGTCACAATAGTTGAATAGCAAACATGTCAATAATAACATTAATTATAACAACAACAAGAAAAAGTAAAAGAATAAAACATTTAAAAAAAAAGGTTACGGGCAGTAAAAAGCTTTAAGAGTTCAGAGCAAAGCCACAGCATGATGTCATGTTAAAGTAATCAATGAAATATGAAAAGGATACTGTCAAAAAAGGCCTTTTAAAGGTAAATGCATCTACAACAAGCTAATAACAAATAACTATTGATTGTCTATATACTGTAATGCTAAACCATGCCAATTGCAGACTATTTGGCTACAAAAATATCTACAATGCTGTTCAGGGACACTAATATGTCTATTAGTGCCTACAGTTGAAAGCTTTTTAAAGGCTGTAACATGATTGCACATCCTGAGAATCACTGAGAAAAATCCAAAGCAGAATTCAAGGGGAGTAAACAGAAATCCCAGCCAGAAAGAAAAGAACATGGGAGCCAGGTCAAAAAGCAAAGTCCAAAAGGAAGAATGAATAAATACAGAAATGAGCATAAAGGAAACCCAACAAAAAAAAAAGCAAAACAAAGATGCAACTTTAGGCTTTTCCCATTTCTCTAATTTGTGCTACCTTGTCTCCTTTGTCCTCCTTCCTCCTGCCTGTGACCTAGAAATCAAACTCACTGTGATTTGTTGTAGGATTTTCAGATCCTAGAAAACATCCAGAGGATGTATAATCTAGGACGCACAGGTGTATCCTTTACAGAAGGGTTCTTACCTTCAGTGTGTAAAAGAGGAATATTCAAACTGTAAGACAATGTCATTCATACCCACTGTTACACATGAAGTCATTAAAAACGTTTTTTTAATGAGAGAAAACAATTTATGAAGCATTATATTTAACCGACATCGCTTCACAGTGATGATGCCCCATTCTGGCCTGCTGCCTTGATTCCTTTATGCTTGAATCTCCTTCCTCATGTCTTCCGGGGGCATCTGAAGGAATAAGACATAAGGAAAGGAGCTAAGAGGACTGAAGGACGTGTAGTTGGGAAAAATGACAAAGGCTTTCAGGCAGAACGGAAGGAAAATCCAAAACAAGAGCAGGAAATGACCAAAAGACAAATCGTAAACATGGAGACAGGAGCAAACACAGTAAACACAGACTGGAAACATCACAAAAGCAAAACAGGATCCTAGATCCCAACAGCATCACAAAAACTCAGAGTCACCAAACAACAGTGTAATCAAAACCAGAACCAAGGTCTTCAAACATAAACCTTTAGATAATATCATGAAGGCTGATGGTAACTTGCATAATTAAAAACCTGCAACATATGTTTTTGGACCAGTTGTGCAAGCTGGTGTACTGGACTAGCCCCAGGACGTAAACAAGGTACTTCCCTTCATGTTGTAAAGCTGGACTTTGCAGAAGAAAATAGGAAATCCCTTTCAGCGTCATGGTTACGCTGTGGGGTCGATGTACCTCCCAGCACATGTCACGCAAACACTCACAGATTTAAAAACGCTGCGGTAAAGTCTTCTGCAGAATTCAGATTTTTGCTTTCGACAGGCCGCATCAGGGGGTTTTTTCATCGAAGACCGAAGATTCAAAGAGGATTTCTTTAAGGAACAGGATGATGTGGACGGTGGGACTTCAGGCGGTTGCCATCTGTGTTTTCCTGCAGGTTAGTAATGTAAACTTATCATACATGTGAATTTTTATATAGTGTGTGAGATGTAAATTATATACAAAGCAGCTCTGAATGTGTGGAGGGAAACATACTCTAACTGAGAGAGGTCAAAAATGATTTACATGTTTTAAAAAGAATAGTTTGTTTTGGGGTTGCTTCTGCTCGTCAGCTTTCATTTGCACTTGATTTATTTCTTTTGTCTGTGGTGCTCAGTGTTATCACTGTATTCTGATATAGTTCAAATCTTTGAGAGGACTCTGAAATTATTCAGATATTAGCGGTAAATTTCTCACAGTAGGAGAATGATACAATTTAGAGTCTAATTTTTGCCATTAAAACAAACATAAAGTCCTTAACAACTACAAAAAAGAATAAATACTTGATAAATACTTAAAGTTTTGAGAAATCCTACTATTATAGATCCAGAATAATAACAAAAAAATAACATCAATGATAACAATAAAAGCAAAACAATAAGAAGAAGTAAAATAAATGATTTCAAAAACAACAAAGCGACACAGACATGTATTATGATAACTCATGTGTGGTATGAAAGAGCTTCTGTATCTGTGTTTGTGGAAGCTGACTGATTCACTCTGATGACTGACTGCTTCGACTATATTTCTATGCAACTTCCAGGTGCCGGGCTGTTTCCCATCATGCCTCATAAAGGGCTCTGTAGCATACTGTGGTTTCCAGAACCTCCGCTCGGTTCCTCCTCTCCCTCCTGACATCACCCATTTGTACCTGGAGATGAACCACATCAGTGAGATCAACTCCACCTCCCTGTCAGGCCTCGAGGAGCTGCAGGTGCTGGACCTCGGACGACAGCATGCACAGCTTGTGATCAGGAACCACGCCTTCAGCAGACAAAAACATCTGAGGAGGCTTTCACTCGACTTTAACGTCGGGCTTCAGCTGGAGCTGCAGGCCTTTGATGGGTTGGCAAGTCTACAGATTCTCAACCTGGATTACTGCTCACTTAAAGAATCTATACTTAGGGACAAATATCTAGAACCGCTGCTGTCCCTACAAACTCTGAGCCTCTTTGGTAACGACATAAAAAGACTCCAGCCTTCTCCCTTCTTTGTCAACATGACTCATTTGAAAGACCTAAATCTCAAGCTGAACAAAATTGATAAAATTTGTGAGTCTGATCTTGCTGCCTTTCAGGGAAAAACCTTCACAGTTCTGAACTTAAACTCAGTGTACCTGAGAGAGATGTCCAGCGGTAAGTTTGACTGGAACAAATGTGGGAATCCTTTCAGAGATCTGACCTTTCAGACACTCGATTTGTCAAGCAACGGGTTTGGTGTGGGCCAGTGCACGCAGTTCTTCAAAGCCATCGAGGGGACAAAAATCTCCCATCTGAAAATGTCAGGGCACATGGGCAGAGGATTTTCATTCAACAATCTTCCTGATCCAGATCGCAGCACATTTGAAGGCTTGCACAACAGTTCAGTCCTCTCTT
>NW_024585562.1:0-2589 GCF_018398535.1 Haplochromis burtoni
TCGCCTCAATATAATTGAAACTGGAATGAAATATTGTTTTAATATTTTCCTATTAGGTCAGCATTTACCAATTTAAATTGAAAATCATGAACTTTTTGTAAACCATGAAATCACTTTTTGTTTTTCTTTTCTGTCATGAATTGCTCTGTGGCAGGCAGGAGATTGGACCCAAGATTCGCAACACATGGGGGCGAACTTAAAATGCAGCTTCATTGCTGACTCGAGGGAAAACGATGCAAAACTATAAAATATAAAAATATAAACTAAACTAGAGGGAGAGAGAACATGAGGAGCATGAGGGAGAGAGGCAGACATGATAGGCTGGGGAAAACAAGATGTCACAAGAACTCACACAACCATGTAAATGCAGACACCCAGGGGGAGACACAGAAGGCAACAACACAGGGAGAATACTGAACAGAGTGACGTAGGAAATCTAACCTTAACGTAATGCAAAAAATGACAAAAAGCACAGGAAACTTAAACCGCTGGGCCAAAATGACCCAGGACCATGCCATTTTCTTTCCAGTCTCGTACAGATTTTTAAAAGATGACATAGAGAAAAAACAAACTGAGATAAGTCACCTCAGTGTGGTCAAATGCTGAGTGTCTCCTGCTGTTCAAACCTGTAGAAAAGACAGGTAATAAGCTTCATTAGCTTGACTCACTTATTCTGAAAACGTAATACAATTTTAACAAAATGTTTTGTGTCCAGTGTGTGTGCCTGTCCTGTGAAACACTGAGTTTATCAGCAACCAATCAGTACCACAAGAAATATTTTGAATAAAGGTTATTACAGTTAAAATACATTAAAAACAAAAATGCAATTTATTTAAATTAAATCCACTTCTCCTTATTAACTCATTCACTGCCAGCCATTGGCAGTGAATGAGTTAAACCCATTGGCTCATTCACTGCCATTGACGTCCATAGACGTCAATGGCAGTGAATGAGTTAAGGTTGTGGGGATGCTGAAGCCTATCTTAGCTGTCACAGGGCAAGACTCATGGTACACCCTGGACAGGTCTAACGCAGGTGTGTCGCTAATACAGTTTTTACTGTAATACCTGTACTACTTATCTTAAATCTTGCCTCTGACATATGCCCTCCTCAGGATAATAATTGAAACTAATAAAACTGAAATATGAAAATCAACTCTGGAAATTAACTGAAAATAAACTGAATTAAAAACAAACATCAAAATACAAAAGTATAATAACTCTGTTGTCAATTAATGAATCTTAAAGGTTTTAAATAATGTTTGAAGGTAACTCACCATTAGAGCCCTCGGCCATGATTCTGTAGATGAGCAGCAGAACAACAGGCAGCAGAACCACCACCACAGATAAACGTATCACCAGCTCCAAGGACAAACCTGGATGACAGACACACAGACGCAAAACTTCAAATGCTGCTTTTCACGAGTTTTTAGAAAACGACAGATGAAGCGTGGTGACTGGTAAATTCAATGGGGTTGGTGTTTTTGGACTGACTACTTTAGTCAGTTTGGCAACTTTACCCCAAAAAAACTAGTTTAAAAAAATGTTTGTCATGTGTATCATGTCATGTTGTAATGCTTGCTGGTAAGACTTGAACGCCTCCCCATTCTGCTTAAAATATTCAATAAAAACTAACCTACACGCAACATTCCAGATTAATTTTCTGTTATACTTTAACTCTAGTTTAATGTCAATACCATTTTGGGTTTTTTTGTTTTTTTACTTATATGAAAATTGTGTATTTCTACACTGTGGCTGTTTCTTCTTATAGTGCAGGAATAAATCAGACTGCTTCTCGGGTGGAGGCCGACGGAAGAAATGTTGATACTGAAAAAGGCTGATGAGGCGTGTTGAGGAAGTGTTTGAAGCTGAGAATGAGGAAACAATCAGAATAATAATAATAATCATTTTTCTGTAGGTTTTCTGTTCACTTGTGAGTAATAGGGGTTAATGTGTGTTTACAGCTGAATATGACACATGTACGTTATTTAAAAGATATGTAACTGTGGTCAGTGAGAAGTTCACATCTTCAGGGACATACTTTTTTTTCTTTTACTTTTAACAGAGTTGTGTATTTCTGCTCCGTGACTGTTTATAATTATACTTCAGGAATAAATCAAAGTGCTTCTTCCACTCCTGCTGATGTGTCATTAATGGACATGGATGAAGGTTCTTTGATAAACATGAGACTGATTCACACTCACACATTCACATGTGCATATATGATGTACCTGAGCCTGATGATGGTGTTTCAGGAGAGGTTGATGAAGGTGTGAAGCTTCCTGAACTGAAGTGTGTTGTTGTTGTTGTTGTGGAAGCTGATAAGAGAAATGTTGATGTTGATAAAGGCTCATGAGGTGTTGGAGTGTCTGAAGCTGTGAACAAAGAAACAATCAGAATAATAATAATCCTGCTTGAAGCAGGTTTTCTGTCTGCATGTGAGTAATAGGTGTTAATGTGTGTTTACAGCACAACTCATGAAACTAAACGTGTAGTGTAAATATGACACATGTAGGTTATTTGAAAGATATGTAACTGTGATCATTGAGACTTTCACATCTTCAGGGACATGAAGAAGATTTTTTTTACT
>NW_024585562.1:2990-4138 GCF_018398535.1 Haplochromis burtoni
TAATTTTACTTTTGATACTTTGATGAAATTTTAATGTCAATACTTTTTTGTGTGTATTTCTACACTGTGGCTGTTTCTACTTATACTTCAGGAATTAATCAGACTGCTTCTTCCACACTGATGTGTCGTTAATGGACATGGATGAGGTTTTTATTTTTGTGATAAACAATGACAGATCCACACTCATATCCACACACACATGCATATACGACCTGAACCTGCAGCTGTTTGAGGCTGTCTGGAGACTTCGGAGGAGGCCGAAGGTACGAAACTTGCTGAAGGGAAGTTTGTTGTTGTTGTGGAGGCCGACAGGAGAAATGTTGATGTTGATAAAGGCTGATGAGGTGTTGAGGTGTCTGAAGCTGTGAACAAGGAAAAATTGGAATAATAACAATCCTGCTTGAAGCAGGTTTTCTGTCTGCATGTGAGTAATAGAGGTTAATATGTTCTTACAGCACAACTCATTGAACTAAACGTGTAGTGTAAATATGACACATGTAGGTTATTAAAAGAAAAGTAACTGTGGTCAGTGAGAAGTTCACATATTCAGGGACATGAATAAGATTTTTTTACTCACCTCCTGTGATGACAAGCTGAAAATCACATGGTTGTAAAGTTCTGTCCAGTGTGCACCTGTACCATCCTGAATCAGACTTGTTCAGCTGTGTGATGCTCACGTGCACAATATCCTTTGACAGTACATTCTTTCTTACAAATGTAATGCTGTATCTGCCGCTCTGAGCTGTGTAATCAGTTGTTTCAATGAGAACGTTTCCTTTTTCACATTTGTCTTTGCAGAACAATGTCGTACTTCCTAGTAAATAAAATTTACATTCGACTGTGATGTTTCCTCCTTCCACTCCTTCATAGATGAGAGTTTCAGCGTTGGCAAGTCCAGTGTTTCCATCCTGTTCATCTGTAGAAAATATGAACAATCAGTTACTTCCTGTAAACACTGCATTTGATTTTAAATATTTTATTAAATTAAACTGAAACAAATTATTGTTATTATTATTATTATCTAATTGAACACAACAATTAAAGGTAGTTCATTTAAATTCACTCTCTTTGTAGTCTTCATTTAAACAAAATCATCCTGGTCCTTCCTGCCAACACAAGCCATCTACTGAAGAACCGCTCAGTTAAAA
>NW_024585562.1:6655-7855 GCF_018398535.1 Haplochromis burtoni
ATCAACGCTGCTGTCAATACATTCTTCAAAAAATGCCTCTCTGTGCAAAATGGGTTTAAAAACATAAACAACTGTGGGACACTGTTTGTCCGTGATTTGAACTGGGGGAACAAATTGTGGCAGGGTCAGTGTTGTGCCAAGGTAGGTATCACCGACAAAATGTATTCCCCCTGTGTCGCGAGCATTCACTCGGCACGCAGTGCGGATCCAGTTTACTCCGCCTCCATTACAGACTATTAGACGTGGAAGTAGTGATGTTTTAGTTTTATGAAAAAGTAAAAAATGAGTGTCGTTACATTACCATTCAGTTTGGGGGTTACGGCAGAAAATGATATATTTATTGTTCTCATGTGGGATTAACAAACGAAGGACATTTTGCCTGATAATTATTTATATCCTCCTGTAACTTTACTGTATAAAGAGCTAAAACCTCCAAAGTTTCAGGAGTAGTTAGTCATTATAGTGTTTGTGAACTAAAAATCAAGAATGTGGGATACTGTTTGTCTGTGATTTGGAGAGCCCAGCGTGTGCTCCCGACACAGAAACTAATTCTGTCGGGGAGACCTACCTTGGTTTGACAGCTGTTGTGCAGGTGAAGTCAAAGGTAAGATATGCTTCATCATATGTTTGTGTTTGGCTTAGAAGGAAGTTGGTTTGGAAGCATATTTGGTGATGCTTCATCTTCTGCTTTGCATTTGTGTGGGAGCCCCGTCAAAAAAACCTGCCTAATTTACTAACAGTGTCCACTCTTCTTTTTCACAAAAATTCATACCGCACCCCCCATGCAATGTGGCACGTTCCCCACTTTGGGAACCACTGAGCTAAAAGATCGAACCGATATATATAATAGACACACCGGTCCACTGTGTCCATTTCACGCTTTGCCTCTACAAAACATGAAACGGACGCGTCCATACAGAAGTTGCATTATCAGCAGGGCGAGGACAAATGAAGTACATTAGTCCTTAATCACCAGAAACAGTTAAACTAGGCAGGTAATATAATATGTGTGTGTGTAAATGTGTTAATAACTTCTGTTTAAAGACTTTTCCGTAATTGTTTTAATGTCAGTGCGCCCCAGGGTGGCTGTGGCTACAATGTAGCTGCCATCACCAGTGTGTGAATGTGTGTGTGAATGGGTGGATGACTGGATGTGTAAAGCACTTTGGGGTCCTTAGGGACTAGTAAAGCACTATACAA
>NW_024585563.1:0-3756 GCF_018398535.1 Haplochromis burtoni
CCATGAGGTCAGCCTGCGCACTGCAGGAATGGAGCACCACTCAGTGGCCTCTTTGCAAAACCTAACAACTTGAAGCGCCTACCTCAGCGTTACAAGGATAACTGTCTGAAGGTCTGTGCATATAAGCTAAGAGTGCAGCACGCCTTTTTAAATGAATATAGTTCAGATATGTGTTTATTTTATAAATGGCATTAAATTGGTTTTCTAATTTAGTTGCAGTTGTATTTTTGCAGCTACATGTAATTTACAAGCAGTGGATGTTCCAGTGTGTAACATCATAAAATAAAGCAAATTGTATACATTTCTCCTGAGGGTGTTTTTTGTATTAAGTTACCAATAAGACACATAATTAAGATACTGTCTTCCACATTTAACAGCTGTCAGAAATAAAAAAGAAATGAAGTACAGTTACTTCACTACTCCTTTACTTCTCACTAGTTTTTACTTTTATGCTTTGCATTGTAACACAAAATCTCAACTTTCCACTCTATAGTTTCAAAACAAGCTGTCAAAATGTTGAGATTACAGTTGCCATTTCAAGTCAAACAACTGCCAAGGCTGCTTAATCCTCTACAAAATGCTTAGTATAGATGAGTTAGTGAAACAACTTGATCAGCCGTCTTATTCTGTCTACAACATTCATCCTCTTTACTGCACAAGTGTGTGACGATTAATATCCCTGCATCTGTCCATTGCCAATAAATAAGGAGAGATCACTTAAACATTATTTATTGAGACAGAAATTAATGTATGATGACCCATCATGGCAGACAGAATCCGAGCGGTGATAGGATTTAGGACAGGACCCCTTTGAGTCTACATGGTGGTGGTGATGAAGATGGAGAGTGAGGCTTGGCTCTAACTGAGGTGTCTGTGAGGTGGTTTGTGAGGAAAGTACCAAGGTGGAAAGCAGAATGTACATTAGCGATAAAACAACGCAATTAGGTTTTCAAAACATAAATATATATACCGAAAATATGGAAACAAGCAGAGGTTCGAAGGGTTATAAAGACAGTAAAAATCTTTATTGGAGAAAATACTGTGAATTAATGGGTAAAAATACACCATTAGACAGGGTTCACTGTACAATTAAACCTAAGTCTGGTAATTCAAAAGATTATTACTTCCCAGCAATAATAGATAATGATAAAAATTAGATAAATAAATCTGAATTATTAGCAAAATCATTTGCAAAGGTGGATAGTACAGACAACCTTTATAACAAAGAAAAAAGAGGATGGGAAACAACATTAAAGAGAAATATCAAAATACTTCATGATTAAGAAAATAATGAGGATGTAAATCATATAAATTTTTCTTTTTTGAATTAAACAAGGCATTAAAGAAATCTGGGAAAAAACATCCATGGTACAGATCAAATCAGTTATTGCATGCTTAAATAATCTGAGTGATGCAAGTTAGGAAATATTGATAGAGTCTATTACAAGATGTGGGAAGAAGGAGAAATGGAAAGAATAATTAACAAATGTGCAACAGGTTATTGTGATTATTGCACATAAATGGAGCACATATATGAATATGTGCTCCATTTATGTGCAATATGCTATATTCTTATAGAACAAGAATAATTTAAGGATAAGGGAATTATTTCTCAGTGTTTATAGTTTTTGTTATTTTTAAACTTGTGAAAGAATATCATGGCGGTAGGCTACTGTAGTTTCTGATCCATACGCCACTCTAGAAGGTGGCGGTAATACACCTAAAAGTTTAATTGAAAAAAAAAAAACAGAAGAAGAAGCGCGTCAAACTTTGTACACAGGGCCGCTCGAACGATAGTTTCCATTATTGGAAACTTAAAGTACAAGGTTTGAAAGAAGCGTCGCGAAAATGACGTTCACGGTTACGATGAGAACGTTGCAGGGATCTACATTTGAGGTTGAAGTGGAGGACACTGATACTGTTGAGATTTTAAAGCTTCGAATAAACGAGAAAGACGGAACTCCCCCCGGTAGGCCTGAAATCGCTACTAATACACTGCATGATTGTGACTAAAACGGTCATTCAGCAGTTACAGATTACTGCCTTACACATAGTGTTAGAAAAACTGCTATCCACCCACTCCTTCAGGTGTTACATGATTTTTTTTTTATGCAAAAGCACCCTGCTTTCACACAGTCTGCTCTAATCAGTTTGCACTGTCGTTCAGTAGGTTTACGTGGTGCGTTTAGTTGCAAGCTCAGCAATCTACCCCAGTGTTGAAGAAGGACAGGTCGTTGAGATATATTTATATTTCGGATTTTCCTGTATTAAAATAAATAACCTGTTATGAATTTCTTGTTCTTTACAGCACGCAGGTCTATACTGGCATATTTATATATTTCAGGAATTACATATGCAAGTTGTTATGAACAAACTTCATATTCTTGATCATTCTTGAGCTGAGATATGATACTTAAGTCACATCCATTATATATAACTTTGAATATAAATTGTTATCAACAGACCCCACAATATTGTCATTTAACATGTGGCAGTGCTTTAAGGATCATTTGCAAGTTCTTTAGGTGAAATCAGTAGAGACCAAAGTCATTACATTTTCTCTTTCCTTATAAATCCTCAGTATTCATCAGATATCCTGAGCTGAATCAACTCAGGATATCTGATAGGAAAAAAAAGATCTTCCAGGAATGGTGATGGAGTTTTCCAGAGATCTGATTGGTCACCATGCCAGGGTTTTGCTGTGATCTAACCATTCACAGCAAAACCCTGGCATGGTGACCATGGTTACCATGGCAATCCGAGAAGTGACTGAGCTTTATAGTATTGAAAGTTACGTGGATAAGATGAAATCCTGCTTCGTAGTGCAGGCCTCTGGGCGAACACCAAATATAACTTTTCCTTAATATTTATGCAAGGTGTAAAAACAAAAAAAGGCATACACAGGTCACATAATAGCAAGTAGATGTTTTTTGTTTTGTTTTGTTTTATGTTTTGGGGCTTTTTTTACGAATTGTAAATGAAAAACTATTTTCAGTTTGTAGAAATTATCAGCCTTTCTTCACGGTTGGTGCCTGATTTTAACTTTTAGTTTGTGTCTGTTTCAGATCAACAGAGAATTATTTATGGAGGCAGGGAGCTGAAGGATGGTCACTGTCTCAGTGACTATAATATCCAACGCGGGTCCATTGTAAATATAATTCCAAGACTGAGAGGAGGATGGCTACCTGAGAAAGGTGATAAAACCCGGAGCAGGGAAGAGCTGTCTAACTTTTAAGTAATTTTAACAACACAGCAGAACAACATCTCAGTGACCCCAAGGCCCAGGTTGCTCAAGCGCCACTGAGGAGTAATTTTAGCATGACAAGGAATCCTCAACCAAAAGCACAGAAGAAGTCCTCCAATGAGTCTGTGAGGAAACGTCTGCTCAGTGGTGACGGGACAAAAGTTTTTAAGACGGAGACCTGAGAGAATGTGTTGTACTCATCCCCCTGCACTGAAGATGACAACACAAAATCCCATTTCTACAGTTTTTGTCCTGATGCTTTATTATGAATTTGACTGGTTATTATTTTGACTTTCAAAGCAGAGATAAAAATTCCCACCGTACTGCTGTGTACTGTGTATTTGTATTAACTGATATAACAGGTTATTTGCTTGACCAGTTTCTCTGAATTATAATGACCTCTGGATCACCTGGAACTGTGACAGCGGTCACTACCTTTGGTCTCCAGTTCCTTAGACTGAAAGGAGTTAATAACAAGCTGGACTTTGGGCTGCCAGTCTTGACTGGACTGT
>NW_024585563.1:4113-7851 GCF_018398535.1 Haplochromis burtoni
TTTTTTCAACAGATGCAGAGTGGGACATTCACTCAACTTAACAGTTTGTTCTAACGAACCTGCAAATTTACCCTTTTTATTATTTTCAAAAGTCTTCGATCATATGTAAAATGGAAATAAAAAGAAAATGCATTGTTGAAAAAATCGATGAAAACGTGTAATGTTTAGAAGCTTAATTAGATTTATTATTTAAAAAAAACTTTCAGAAAGAAAACCAGAGTGGAATATAATATTAGATTTTCTGAAAAAATGAGATTGTACAGCTGAATGAACTGACCTTATTTTGTGTTCCAGGTTTACTCTCAGCAGTGAAATATTCTTTATCAGGTTCAGTATTTATTCATTTTCCATAGCACGAAGCCCCAAGTGAATGCCCTTTGTTAAAATAACCCTTTATAATTCACTTATATATACACTTCTCTCTGTCTGGTCCTGTATTTGTGTGGTGTTGGATCAATATCAGATTTTTCAGTGGCACACACTCTAGCCTACATGAGTGTGTCCAGCTGCAGAGCAGGAGGAGCAGGGCAAAGTGGTTCCAGGACATGTCTGCTGTTTGTTGAAACTGAAGTAACACACTGGACTCAGAGGAGCAAAGCAAACTGAAGTATCAATAATTTCACAGCCAAAGCTCGTCTGCTTCTCACAGTCCGTCCTCTATAAGACTGGAACCAAACCTCATCACATCCACTTGACGTGGACAGGTTAATAAACTGCCTGTAAATAATGTTTTTATTGTCGGCTGAGGAACAGTGATGTTAGCATGTCCTGATACATGATGGCAGCTGATGCTATTTATGATTTTCTCCAGGAACTGGCAGAGTATGAAAACCTGGCAGAGCATGTGAAAGTGACCCAGAAAGGTAGTGTTTGTAGTGATGTCTCAAGTTTTTCCTTAACTTTAAATGTATTATTTTATACTCTTCATAAAAATATTAAATCCAAGGTGATATCCCAAAAGAGGTTCAGAGCCAAGTTACTGTAGTTTTTTTTTTTTTTTTAATTTTATATACAGTATTTCTTTCAATTTTGACTTTTTGTTTTTAATCCAGTTTAGTTTCCAGGGTGGATTTTTATATTTCACTTTAATTTTTAAAAAATGTTTAGTTTTTGTTGATTATTTATTATTTTCAGTCTTAGTTTTATTCTTTTTCTAATTGTATCGAGAACATATGCCAAAGGCCAGATTTAGGAAAATAATTACAGCAAAATAGGAAAATAATTATAATAAAAAGACAACATCATTTTAAAAGCAGTTTGCTCTCGTTCTCATAGACACCCAGAGACTCAAGAAACACTTACATCAAAGCCACATCAGGCTAGTACCAAACAAGCATATAACAAAACTAAGAACATTACTTCTCTCCTCTTTGAAAATAGTACATGTATTCTGAACCAACCACATTCCCACTTTTCATCGTCTGCATAGCCGCCCTCGCTTCCTCTTTACACTTCTTATTTCACCAGCAGTCCTCCTCTCTCTCATTTTCTTCATTCATCATTTCCTCAAACTGTTCCTTCCATCTTCCCAACACACTCTCTTCCAACCTTCTTTTCTAGCCTCTTTCAACACTTTCTTCATTCCACCACCAAGTGTCCTTGGCCTCTTTCTTCTGTCCAAAACACCTGTTTACAAACACTCCGTAATGTGTGACCTTAAAATTAGGGTAAAAAAAACAACTTTATTTGTCTATGGTAGCAGGGATAGGCTCCAGCCAAGGATAAGTGAAAGAGAATAGATGGATGGATGTTTATGTCTGTAATTTCATTTCAGACTTGGAGCAGGATGGTTTTTCAATAACCCGTTGTTTCATGGGATCATCGCTGAGGTGCCAGAACAGCTAAAAACCAAAGAAAGTGATCATGTTCCACTCAGTTTTTACACACTGTTTTCACTACACTGATACTAACTATACCTGTAGGTCAGAGTGAGCACAAAGTCTCTGTTGCTTGCGAGGGAAAGACAATAAGAAACATAGGAAACAGTCACCTTTCTCTTGTTTTTTTATGTTCAAGTTCTTGCAAGCAAATGTATTATTCTGTAAGCCTTAATAAACCATTATAAAACCCAAACAGGGTACAAAAGTGTTGTAAGCCTCATTTTTAGTTTTTTGCAAGTAAGTTTTATTGCCAAAGTACTTTCTATTGTACTTTAGTCTACCTCCATAAACACTTCTTATTTGCTTACTTACTCTCTGCTGCCCAGCTGTGCTTTTTCCTCCCATGACACAGGTGTTTTTCCACACAGTCACTGCTGTCCACTATCTGCTGACTTCAAATATCAGTCTATACTGAGAAGTAGCTACTTGTGTCCTGGACCTCATTAATGTTGTGCTCCGCTCTCATCAGCTGCTAGAAAAACTCAATAAATCCACGAACTGTCCAGAACCAATCAGCAGAGAAGTTAGCAGCTAAATTGTTCTGGACTCAGAATCATCAGATTCATCAAGTCACTTGCAGGGGCGGATCTAGAGGGATGGCATGTGCCAGCCTGAAATTATCCACCCTTAGTGCCACGCTGGTTTTGCATATGACAGTGTTGTTTATTAAAATAAGACAGCATTAACACTTTGAGCCAGGCTACAGTTAACACTGAATATAAATTCTAAAACTGAATATATTGCATAGTGTCCCTGGGCACCAGCAACATGACTCCTGACGTTCTGCTGCCTCTAAGAAACCAAAACCAAAAAAGTAATAGTGGTTAAAATGACCTAACCAGCCTCACCACTGGGAAATGTGAGGTTTCATTTATAAAGTTTGCTGCACATTAACTGTGAGCAGCACCACAAATTGTATAATTTTTTCACTGATGTAAAGGAATAGTTATGTGTTTACAGTGTAAAGTAAATCAGCACATTGTGTGTAAATCATTGTGCTAAATATTCAGAGTCATTAACTCAGTGGGAAGGAACGACAAAACAAATATACAAATTTCATGAATACTGAAACGGTTAACTGTAAACTGTAAGCTAGCTCAGACTGATATTTTTCTTCTTTCAGGGCACACAAAGATCGGCTATGCACTTTACTTCTATTCCTACAGCTCCTGGTCAGGCAGAGCCATTTATATGGAGGACTTGTATGTGATGTACAGTACAGCCTCTGAGAAGATTTCTCATCATCACTGTGTATCTGTATTCGCAAAAGATCTAAAGTAATGCACATGATCTGTCTTTCAGGGAAGGGTGTTGGTAAAGCACTAATGAGCAAGGTGGCACAGGTGAGAGAAACATGTGAACACTGAGGATGATAAACCTTGAGGATTTTCCTGTCTTCAGTATTTGTGAGCAAAAAGTACTAAACAGTGTCTCAGAGGTAGCATACAGATTTGGTTTTGCCCTCCTGTAGCTGCGAGGCGGAGGCGCTGAAGCACCTGGCTCAACTTTAATCTATTCATCATGACCTTGTGACTTTTGCAGCCATGAGGTCAGCCCAAATAATGCAGGGATGGAGCACCACTCAGTGGTCTCTTTGCAAAACCTGACAACCCGAAGCCCCTACCACTACATAGGCTTTCTGAATGTCTAGGCACATAGGCTTATTGTGAAACATAACTTTAAAAATGGATATAGTTCAGATATGTCTGTATACAGATAAATAGCATAAAATTGGTTTTCTAATTTAGTTGGAGTTACATTTTGGCTCTCAGGCAGTGGATGTTCCGGTCCTGAGAGGATTTTTACATTAAAGTGTATAATGTCATAGAATAAAGCTAATTATATATATATATATATA
>NW_024585564.1:0-7850 GCF_018398535.1 Haplochromis burtoni
TGAAGAAGTCTTCAACAACAAATACAGGAAGTGGACTTTCAAATACTAGATTCACTTTAGACTCACAGAGAAATGACTCAACCAGCTGTGTTTGACTATATGAAAGGTCAGTGTGTGTCTGCACACAGACTGTTGTGTTGGACTGTTATTCAGTTGTCTGCTGAATGTTTTCAAATGTCTGCATCTCAGCTGTGATGAGGCTGGGGGTCATGGGAGGCCACCGTAGCAGCCTCTTCAACATCATGACATCATCATAAATGCTGCTGGACTGTCTGATGGGCTGACGGTGAAAAAGCCGTCGGGAAGGAAACAGAAGACATTTCAGAGGCTGCAGCAGATTTCTTTGATTCGGGGCCTTTTTCAGCTTTATTGGACAGAGCAGTGAAGATAAGTGACAGCAAAGCAGAGAGAAAGGGGGCGTGGCCCGGGTCAAAGCCAGGCCAGCTGCTCTCCACCTCGTGGCACATGGTCACCTGCTCATCCTAGTGAGCTCCACCAGCAGCCCTTTCACACACTTTACACTGTCAAACACTGTGTGTGGACCTCAGCTAACAACAGGCTACATTTAAGTCTGGACTACATGCTTTTATATTGTTTTTATTCCATCAGCAGCTCAACATCATGAGCAGCTTTGACATAAAGACATCAAACTCAAGCTGACTTTAAACTACTTTTAATACAGGGGCTCAAAAACAACAACATCTTTATTATATATCAGGACAGAAAGTCATTTCATCTCAAAGGGAAACAGCTTTATTTGGAATAACCAGCACTATCAACTGGTTTGGGATCTCCACCAGTTTCATGTCTTTGCAGCTTCTCCAACAAAGTTCCTGTAAAATCAGCATGTTTGTCTTTATTGGTTTGATAGTGATTGATTATTCAGTCCCAATCTGCTGTCATCTAAAGAACAAAATGATGTTTCTATGAGTCACAAAGCTCCAGATGTTGTCGGCTTCACAAAGAAAACAAAGAACTTAAACACAAAGTGTTTGGAGCCAAAATGTTCCCAAGCTGCTCTTTTTGAAATGGCAGAGGTACAGTGGTGTCTAACAGCACACTGTGGAAGGCAAACATGTTATTGTTGGATGAAACTTCATGAATCCTTTGTAGATTTGAGCTGTTGGAGCCTTTCTTTTCTCTTCAGGTGTACAGATGCTGAGGAGGCAGGTGAAGCAGGTGGAGCTGTTGTGATGCTGGCAGAGGGTGTGTCTTAGTAACTCTGTGAAACTGATCAATGATCAGCTGATCGGCTTTTCTGTCGCGAGTCCGTCTCTCTTGTTTGTTTTTGGCCCACTTTGCACCAGAAAGAGGAAACCAGCAGCTGAACAACAGCAGCACGTTTAAGCTTGATAAGCTGTTGTTAGAATTTATTTAATATTACTTTCTACACCAGGATCTTTTTCTACGTAGCTGACGGCTGGTAACTGTGCAGGGGCGGATCTAGCAAAGTTTAGCCAGGGGGGCCGATAGGGCATGAACAGGGAAAAGGGGGCACAAAGACATACTTTTCTTTCTTATTCTCATTTAAAATGTCTAGCTTTTAATAAATAATTATCTGACACCCAAAGTTTTAATTTGATGTAAAATGAATAGAAGTCAATTACTGTATATAGTGACTATTAAGTCTAATATATATACCCTAGTAAGCTATAGTACTTTTTCCTTTGGGAAGGTACCATCTGTGCAGTCTGCAATTTTGTTGAAGAAAGATGTTGAATCTATTTAATATTTCTTGAAAAATAATTGATTTCTGTGCATTTTTTTCACACTGCATCAAATTAAGGTTGATTACGTCGATTAAGCATCATGAGGTGGAGCGTGAGGGGTGGTTCCCTATTTTTTATTTATTTATTTTTGTTGTTGCTGGGAGTTGGAACCCTATTAGTTAGGTTGCTTAATATTTACGCTAAGTACTCTTTAAAATACCAGAATAGGGAGGATGGTGTAGGTTTAAGTTTATTAGATTGATCAGTATTGCTGAACTATGAAATATTTTTTTTGTATACAGGTATAACAGAATAGCTTTAGTGTAGTTGTTGTTTTAAACTTGAGTATGAACTTGCAGACTTGCAAAATGCAGCAAGATATTTTAAAAAACAGTTTTGTTGATTAAAAAACACTATATCGGATTCATATCGGTATCGGCAGATATCCAAATTTATGATATCGGTATCGGTATCGGACATAAAAAAGTGGTATCGTGCCATCTCTAGCCTTTCATCATGTGTACAAACGTGTTCAGATGTCAAATGTACCGTGAATGGATGCAAATGTGGATCGTTCCAATAACATGAGACAGTTTTGTAAATCCAAACTTCTGTGGTGCATTTGATGACCTGCAGAGGAGAACAAGTCGGGCTTTTCAGCCCTGACACAACCTCTTTGTTCTCAATACTACAAAACCTTCAAAGGCTGATATGCAAGTTTGCATGAATCACCAACACAGTTGTGTTTGTTTCTAGTATAGTTATAAATAAGCTGATCAAATATCTGCTGACTGATTAGATCCAGTATCTGTTACAGATGAACTGGACATCACAGCATGTTGTTGATCCGTCATATCAAACTAAACAGTGTTGCTGCTGTAAATATCCTCCAATAAAGTCAGATGAGGGCTGCTGTTGCCAGGTAACGATGATGTCACACTTCTGATCTTTAGCATCGTAGCGCTCGGAGTCTGATGTTGGCTCATGTGTTGTCACCAACATGACGTTCTACTAGTCAAGGCCTCACCTTCACCCACTGATGCTGATCACACAGACCCACTAATAGAACTGTTTTATCAGGTTTATGCAGCGACAGCATTAATGTCACATTTAATCAGACACATTACATTACAAGCCCACTACAACCATTATCAACACTTTAAATTACATTATACATCTGCACTGATTTAAAGTATTTTAACCTGATTCACTTTTTCCACCTTAACAGTTCATTCCTCAAATCAAACAGGATATTTGACCCTCAAAAAATGTACCAACAAATCATTTTGTAATAAAATATTTTTCAGCTTTTACAAGTGAAATCAAACAAGTGTGTTTAAGAGTGAAACCAGAGTGGAAGCTGCTCATATAGAGTCCAACCCAGGCTAAAGTAAGCTGAGTAGAGCAGCATCATCAAAGTGTCGGCTCTCTGGACACGGTGCAAGATCGCCATCTGCAGGACTAAACTAGTTTTTCTCCTCGTCAACATCAAGATGATGTCATCGTACAGCAAAACATGCAGATCAGGTGACGTGACTGTCTGAGAGGCGGAGTTAAACTGTGGCAGGTAAGCATGTGGAGGAGGAGCAACAACATGACGCTGGAACATCATCATTGCATTATCCAGTTTCCTCTCTAACTGGATGCTGTGAACAAGAACAGCTGTGGAACCAGCGTCCTGAGTGTCATCTATGGATGAATGCAGGTCAGTGTGTTGCTGGTGATGAATCACAGCGTCCATCTCACAGTGGAGTCACAGCTTTTCTTCAGCTGCTCTGCTCTTCAAATGTAAGGCATCCACGGCTCTCCTTTTCAGCTCCGTTGGAATATCACCTTCTTCTGTCTGACAAATGTTCATGAAACAAACCTGACAAAACACAAACAGCAGCACTAACAGTAAATTGTACTTATAAACCCACATTTGAACTCTACCTACTTGTTCATCGAGGCATGAGTCCAAGGGCAAGGAGACGTCACAGACATGTGGAACTTGTGATGTGAAGCCTGTGGTGGCCACTGCAGACTGTTGGACTCTGTTACAATCTTCTTCAGTCTCTGTTACAGTTATTATTTATTTTGTTATCATTTATTCATATTTATTTTTCAATGAAGATGACGACCAACTGCGGCTTGAGTCATTGAATTTACACCAAGCACAGGTGACCGAGAGGTTTCTGCAGGTCTTTCCTCCCTACTGCTGTCAGACTCCACAACATGGTCTCTGCAGAGGACCCCACATGTGCAGACAAACACACACATCCCATACACAATTGTAAATCTCGTCCTGTCTCCTTGATGTGCAATGACACCAAGTGCAATTTTTCCCCTTTGTAACAAAGTATTTTATTCTACGTACTATTATATTATGTCTGTTTATCTTAGTCTGTTCTACTGTTTTTCTCTTTTTCTCTTAATCTTTTACTGCTCTTGTACTTTCTGCCGTGGCCATCTGACTTCTGCTCATCCAGATCACATCCAGGAAACTTCCAGCCGTGATTGGCCCGTGCAGGCTTGTGATCAGATGCTGCTCTTCTAGGGAGCGCTTGATTTTCTTTTGTTTTGTGTCCTCTTGGGATTCGATATCACAGGGTGTCAGACGCTGATCCATCCTCCTCCTCTTCCGCCTTCTGCTGGGTCCCTTAGGTTAAAGCAGCTCGTGGACATCCATGGAGGAAGAAGCTGCTTGCTGACACAGATCCACGTCCATCATTTCATTTAAGAAGCCCAGCTAATAGACGTGATGCTGGAAAGTCCTCTTGTCCTTAAATGCATCCTTGTATAGCTGTTTTTGTGCACAGCCTGGATTCTCAGTTTGTATCGTTGGATTTTCTCACACCGGCTCACAAATGTAGGATTTTGTTTTCAGGTGGTGCTGAAATGAGTCGTAGGGCTTCAGGGTTCAGGATCAGGTCTCAGTGCTGCTGGCTGAACTTTGTCTCATGTTCTGAGTCTTAAATAAAGTCAGTCAGGATTATTTCTTGTGTCGAGTCTCATGAGAATTTTGTGATGTCAGCTGGCACAGATTCAAAGCAGAGCTCAGAAATCTGAAATATATTTGAGTTATAAATGGAGTTTAGAGAACGAGCTGCTGATGAAGCCAGCTGTGTACAGGAGGTCAAAGGTCAGAGCTCCTGTGGGTCTGAGGGCGGCCTCACGCTGGAGAAGGATGAAGGAGTCTGACCTGAGCCAGTGTTTGACATGAACACATCAGCACTGCTGTCAGTGAGCCTAACGACAGCCGTTAGCATCATTTCAGTGTTTCAGTCATAAAAACACTTCCTGTCACTGTGGTGGTTACAGCGACTCAGTGGATTGGGAAACTCATCTGTAACCGGAAGGTTGCAGGAACAACACCTGCACCACCATAACAAATAAAACATAAACATTCACTTTGGCTCTTACACTCAGTCTGCACTTTCATTCATGACTTCAACAGGTTGAAATGAGCTTTGAAGAAACATCAGTTCAGTGCTGAAATATTCAAACGCTGCAGGAAGAACAACAACAAAGTGATGACGGATGTTTGTGCTTCAAACAGGAAAACCAGCAGAAATAAATCACAGCCTGCCAGAGGTTTGGGAATTTCCGAGGTTTATTGAACGCAGCACAGTGTTACGATGTTCCCGAGTGTCCTCAAACGCCGCATTAGGCTCAAAGTTTACTTTCACTTCCTGAACTTCGTGGAGTGGAGCTTGTTGTTGGTGTGAAGAAACTGTAAGTTTGCTTCGTTTCCTCCTTTAACAGTTTGTCTTTAGGAACTTTACTGTTTGTTCAGCTCGTGTTTGATTTCTTCACACAACAAACTGTGTGTGTTTGTATTTCCGGTCTCTCCATTAAAGTCAGTGTGTAATGTTTCCTGGCTAACATCAGCTGTGTGCAGCTTAGTTCAGCACAAATCTGCCGCTCCATAGTTCACGGTAACGGACTCACAGCTGGACCAACGAGGCCGAGTGTGTCCGCCACTCTGAGCTACGTTCGTGTTTGTGTACTTGTAGTTTGTACTTTGAGTTCACTCAGAGCCCACAGAGGACGCAGCGTACGTGATGACGTCACAGCCCTTTACCTCCTTTACTGTCACTGTGATTAATATTTACACACGAGACACCTGCAGAGCTCTGACGCTAAGCTAGCCACACAGCATGCTAACGCTAAGCTAACGCTAAGAGCTCTTACACGAGTTAAAAATGTAATTGAACACTTCGTGAATGAGAGCAGCAACAGCAGCACAGAGTTAGTTGATGGTCAGATGGTTACAGAAAGAGCAGCAGACTTTGAAAATGATCATTTATTCCAGCTGTAACTCAGACATGACGTGTAAACAGACTGTTGGCTCTCCTCAAACAGGAAGTGAAGCTTCACTTTCAGCCTTCTGTGGATTTTCTTCAGTAAAAGCTGAGGTCACTCTGTCAACATGTCAGCACACAAGCTCACACATGACTGCTTCATCAACATGGAGCTCTGAGGGTTTATTAAAGGATCGCTGTGTGAAAGAGGCTCTGACACAGCTGACTGCAGCCTTTAGCTGTGAGCACACAGTGTCTCACATTTACATTCACTTTACTGTCAAACACAATAACTTTAAACAGCTGCTGTTATCAAGTGAAAATAGCAAAGATTTCAGGGCTGCGCTCCAGTGTTTCTACATCCTAGTAACACCTCAGAGAGTCACAACTCATCAAAGCTTCTCTTTATCATCAGGACAGATTTAGGTCAATATAATTTTATATTTCTGTGTCATCATGGGAGGGGAAGAGCTGCAGAAGAGAGCAAGCAAGAGAAAGCTGGACAAGGGAAAAAGAGTAAGAGAGAGTAATGACGTAAACTTTAGTCCTTGTAGCTAAAATCAGATTTGTTTGGGTTTTTATTTAGACCTGAGTCAAAGGTTTTTTTTTCTATACTGTCATTTAGCACCTTTTTCCCTTGTTTTCTTTATCAAATCTGCTGTTGAAGCACTGAGAGCTAAGGTAAAAACTAGAGAGTGTATTTTGCGTTATTTTGCCGACAAGCCAGGTTTTTATACCAATTAGAGATCTTCGCATTGAAAATCCTCGACTGCCTCGACTCCACCTCTTTGTTAACGCTGGATCACCTCCCATTTAAGAAAGAAAGATTTTAATAGGACCATAATCTCTGAGGGCTTATCGCAAGACGTGATTACAAATTGGATTGTCAGTTTGAATAGTTTCTCTCTGAGTTTTATGGAAACTAGATTTCTATAGCACTAATTCCAATCACTTTGTTGGCACTGGACCGGTAACTCATTTAGGCCACTGAACATTCCTAAATGATCACTCTGTAGGTCCAGTGAGTGAAAGGGTTGCATTAATCTGAACTGCACCTACTTACATTAAGATATTAGAACTGAGTGGATAACTTAGAACTGATTAACTTAAAAATCTAAGTTAAGCCTAAAGGAAAATAATCCAGCCATACATGTTGCTGACGCAGATCCGGATTAAAGCCAAACCTGAACTGGACGGGAAGAGAGATTTCTCTTTGCTTTTTTTTTTGTATATCCTGGGATTGTGATGCATAAATTAATGTGCACTGGAAATGTTGTTTATATTTCTGTCTCCTCTATTTCAACAGTTCAAACTCTCACTCATCTTTGATCTGTTATTTTACAGCTTCCAGTTAGAAACTGTTCATGCAAAGCTAGACTCTGGTCCCAGCTGTCTGTAAAGGTCACGTGGTTCGGTCCATGTATTTAAACTCTGTGCTCATCCTCAGCCTTTTCTTTGAATAACCCAGAGGAATTCTCACATACACATAATACAATACATTTAAACTCCAGCTGCTCACAGTTCGACCATAATCCTGAACAGTGTAAATGACAGTGCTTATCTCTGGGTGGTGCTCTGTTCTTACATTGCCAAGACTTACACTGCTTATGTTTAGCCTGCAAACCAGTTTCTCTTTAGGATAATGAAGGTATGCTTAGTCTTCAATAGCTTCTGTGCCTGCAAATGAAAAACACATTTTTCTAACAGGATCGATGGGAGACCTGCTGGACCTGGACCTGAACCCAGCTGTGTGTCCTTAAAGAGTGACGCGTCTAAAGATCGCTTCATTTATTTTAAAGTGCAGCCTTTGTCTGCTGCAGAGAGGTGAGCTGTTAGTAACATGAACTCTCTGATTTAA
>NW_024585565.1:0-7849 GCF_018398535.1 Haplochromis burtoni
CCATATTAATGCATATGATATTTATAGTATTAATATGGTTTACTTTTTTTTTTACGACCCTGATTTTTTTGGTGCCCTACCGGCCATTTGGTGCCCTACGCAGTGTGCGTTATGTGCGTTTGCGGAGCTACGGCACTGCTGACCTTATCAGACTAGGAATACCGTATGTGGGGATGAAATGATTGCATAAGCATTTTGCTACTGAGATTGCGTCTGCTCTTTTTACTGGATAGATTTCAGGCCATTTAGAGAATACATCTATTATTACTAGAGCATATTTTGATGCTTGGCATTCGTTGAGTTCAATGAAATCCATGTGGATTGTATGGAACGGATGAGGTGGTGTGGGGAAATGACCTCGCTTTGGTCTGAGGTTTCCCTGTGCATTATCTTTTTGGCAAATCATGCATGTTCTGATAAACTCCTTTGCTGAATTTTCGAAATTTTGAGTATAGAAGTGTTTAGAGAGGATCTCAGACATTCCCCCCTTTGACAGATGCGTTAAGCCGTGTGTCACTAATGCTGCTGCCTTGTGTAGGGATTTTGGCAGCACTGGTTTGCCATTACAGGTCATTAAGTCATCTTGTAGCTGCGCTCCACATTTCAGCCATTTCTTTTGCTCTGCGATGGGTGCGGCTTTCTGTTCATCTTTAAGTACATCAAGTGGTATTAGCTGTGAGGTTTCAGACATTAAAGTCTGTATAGGTTGCTGCGCTGCCTTCTTTGCGGATTGGTCTGCGATGTTATTACCTTTAGTAATGTCTGAGTTATCTTTTTGGTGTGCAGCGCATTTACATAGTGCTAGTTGTTTTGGCAAAGTTATGACTTCTAATAGTTCTTTTAAGAGGTGCCCATGTTGTACTGGATTACCAGTGGAGGTGACCATGCCCCTATTTTGCCATATTTTTGCAAAATGATGCACTGCTGCAAAAACATACTGACTGTCTGTGTGTATATTTATGTTTTTTCCTGCATGTAGCACGCATGCTTGCACAACAGCCGTAAGTTCTGCACTCTGTGCAGAGTTAGAGGAAGTTAAAGGTTCAGCTTCTAAGAATTTATTTGTCTACTGTGGTTACTGCATAACCAACACAGTTCCTGCCTAAGCTGTTTTTAGATGCTGAGCCATCTACAAAGATGTCTGTGAAAGTTGGCTGTGGAGTGCTGTAAATATCAGTTCTCGGTTTCGTTTCCTCATCTAGTTTTTGCATGCAGCAGTGTTTTTCACCGTCCTCTGAAGTGGGGAGAAGTGTACTAGGATTTAGCTGTCCACACCTTTCGACTGTAATATTTGATTGTGAGAGCAGAATGCCTACATATGAGAGTTGTCGTGCATGTGTGAGGTAAGACAAGTTGGCTTGTAGTAAAATGGAGGCAACAGCGTGAGGGACTCTAACAACTAGAGTGTGCCCTAGGACAATGCCAGCTGACTTTTTCACAGCTTCAGCAGCAGCTGCGCAAGCTTGTACACAAGTAGGCAAACCAGAAGCGACAGAGTCTAGTTTACAAGAGTAAAAGGCTAGTGGGCGTTGTTTCTCTCCGAAGGCCTGTGTTAGAGCGGCCTTCATGAAGCCTCCGCCTTGCGAGGGTTTTTTTTGATGCTGGCGGGTTAGATGGGCCGGGGGTAGGTACATATGCAGGTGGTTTTAAGTTCTGTGGGCCTTTTTGCTCACTACTTTGTTCTTCCTTCTTTTTCTTTTTTTCTTCGCGGGCTGCGGTGCGCTTATCATTTTCTGCCATCCAGGCTTTAAAGTGTTGCCACTCTGTGACACGTTTGGCTTTCTTTTTAACGCTTTTTTCATTATTTATTTCTGTTTTGAGAGTTTCCTTTAAAATAGTTACTGCAGAGGGACTGCATTTTCCCTCCCACGCAGGGCAGTTTAATTTCTTTCGGTTCCTCCATCTATTTGCACTAATTTGACTGGCGCCGGGACATTTTTTCTCTAGCCACTGCTCGTCAGCAGTGAGTTTAGTTGTATTGTTACCCATTTGCTTTTTAATTTATGGATATATTTCCTATAAAAACACCCGTGATGCTGTCTCTGGCACGAGGAATGAGAGTGGTTATTAACAACAGCCTTCTACTTTCAAGCTATTCTTGAAAGCGGTTGTTAATTTTATGTGATGAAGCACAACCGATTCCTCATTCCACCAGTATGTGAGCAGTCAACGGTAAATAATTCAGTGGAGTAGTTCAGCCACCTTAATGTGCTGTTAAATCAACTTACTCCACCAACAAAACAGTAAAATGACAGTTCATACGCGCAAAAGATTTTTATCCTGGGCAACTCTGCATCGTCCTACATGTATTTGCTTCCAGCCCTTTTTCAGGTGAGCCAATAACCGTTATTTGCTTCCAGCCCTTTTTCAGGCGAGCCAATAACCTTTATTTGCTTCCAGCCCTTTTTCAGGCGAGCCAATAATCTCTACCAGTCCTTTTTCAGACGAGAATGTTAGCAATAGGTATTCCTACGTTACCTCTGCCAGGCCTTTTTCAGCCGAGAATGTTCCTACCTCTTACTCAGTGTGCACTATCACTGATTAGCCTGCACCTTACAGTGTATATATAACTTATATACAACTGTATATCTGTGTATCTTTTATCTTTTATTCTAAAGTAATTTTAATGCAAGAAATCTACATACTGCTAATGGAGAGATACCAAACTGCCTTTCATTGTTCTTGTAACAATGAAAATAAAGATCTATCTTATCTCATCTTACGTCACAGATAAATATCTTCCCGAGGCCGTATAACATAATGATAATCTAAACTGTTTACATTACACACTTATTGTTTTGTAAAACTGTTAAGAAATATACTCTAAAACACTTCTTCAGTTAAGACTCAGAGAAGAGAAACACACAGAACTTCTTGCTAGCAAGGGCAGTCTCCAGAACTGAGACTCGCCCTGAGAAACTGCCCCGGTCTTTATTTATACTTCAGTGGGTGCTTGTGTGTGTGTGTGTGTGTGTGTGTGGGGAGGTCCTGCTGATCAAAGGGTCATATAACAGCACAAAAGATACATCCTTGGTCAGGAAGAGGGTAGTCTCCCCCTCACCCTAGATGGTTCACCCTAGATAACACAGTGAAGAAGTCCAGCAGTTCATTTAAACAAAAGGCACTTAGACTAAAACAGACATAGCTACGTTAAAACAATAAAACAATAAAACAAGGTACGACCTCTCCCCATGCTCCCAGGATGTGGGGGTGGATGCTAAAACACCTTGAAGTGTTACAGCCCCCCTAGGATGAGACATTCTTTCACTATGACACCAACTATATACTTCTACACACAAATGATTACATGCAGCATTCTACCATATGCAAACTTATATCATTAAAAGATTATACTGACTACTAAGTACAATTTTCCTGTTAACAAAAACCCAAACCTAGCTACTGTTACTGTAAAACAGTATCCTGATGTGACAGTAATCATGGATAGAGCTGGACTTCAGGAACTCTTCTCACAGCATTAATATAATAATAATTATAATATAATGTTATGATGCGCTGTTTACTTTATTGAACCTGTACTCGACTGTGTCATTGGGTACTGTGCAACATGACTCCCGGTGTTGCCTTGGCAGTTGACTTGGCAGATGAGCGCCTACCTTACAGTTGTTAGCTCGTTTAAAACTGTCAGCCGACTGTTGATGAGGCAGTGGCTCTGAATTCTGATTCTTCTGCTGCTACACAAACAGAAGAAAACTTCTTCCACCCTCTGCTCCCGCCTCCACTCTGGACATTCACTCTCGTTTATGTGTGAAAAATGTGGCTGGAGCCAAGAGATTGGTTCCTGCGCGAGACGCACTCACAGAAAATGCGACTGTGATTGTAGAATGAAAATCGCTGCTTCAGTGACGCAGAGAAGAACTAGAGCATCTTCCCACCATGTGTTCACAGAGCACAGACACAGAAACTATTAAGATGCACAACATGATGGAGCTTACCTGCGTACTGTAATGGAGCGATGACAGGATGGAGGTCTGTCTGCACACAGTAGAGTCTTGTAGCTGCTACTCTTGCGTCCTCTAGCCCCACCCCCCTGAAAGTGAAACTCAATTTGTGACTGATGCAGTTACTGACATGAGTTTAGGGCTGATCAGAGGTTTAGCGGGATGAATAAAAATTATTCAGTAAAACTGTCATAAGCTGCTTCTACTAGATTTTATGTTTATTGTTTTAAAAAAAGAATAGAATACATTAACATTTTGCACATTAGCATTAGACTGCAAGTTTTCTGTAAAACAGGTGATTTATAAGAAGCCATGTGTTCAAAGGTGAACTGAATATCTTCACTGACAACAGCACCATCTGCAGGAGACAGGCAACTTTTAGAAACACTGGTTAGACACCGACCGTTCTTACCTACAAAAGAGTTACGCTTTTTCTGTCCTAATGTATTCATATAAAACATCTTAAAGTCTACAGCTGCAACGGATTGTTATTTTCTGTCAAAGCTAATTGGTTTTTAGATATTTGGTCAAAGATTCTTTATTTGTCACATGCATAATCATCCAAGTACAACACACAGGGAAATGTGTCTTGAACTGCTACTTGACTGTGCAAAACATTATAAACATTAAGTACATTAAGTACATTTTAATTAAAAATGGAAATTTTAAATTAAAAAGCTGAAAATGTACATTGTGCAAATAGAATGTTAAAGTGCTTCGTGCTATATTAGCACAGCAGTGTACTGACAGAGCAATGCAAGTAGAATAAACAAAAGACAAAGTAATGTAAGCAGAGTAATATAAGCAGCAGTGAAGCAGCGTTTTAAGGGGTGGCTGTAGCTCAGGTGGTAGAGCAGGTCATCTACTGGTTGGAAGGTTGGTGGTTCAATTCCTGGCTTCCCCTAGTCTGCATCTTTAATGGCTTGCATTTATATAGCGCTTTTCGGGACCACTATTCATTCACTCTCACATTCACACACTGGTGGAGGCAGCTACGGTTGTAGCCACAGCTTCCCTTGGGGAGCCTTGAGGCTGCCATATCGCGCCATCGGCCCCTCTAGCCAACACCAGTAGGCGGTAGGTGAAGCGTCTTGCCCAAGGACACAACGACCAGGACAGAGAGCCCGGGGATCGAACTGGCGACCTTCCGGTTACAGATACGCTTCCCAACCCCCTGAGCCACGGTCAGACACTGAGATACTTGAAGGACTGCACCCTCTCCACTGTAGCTCCATTGAAGATAAGGGGCTTGTAGACTCGCTGCTGACCCCTCCAGCCCCAGCTCCTTGGTCTTGCAGACAGTCAGCTGGAGTGTTTGTCCTTGTTTTGCCTACCTGGTACCCACCCCTGGGCAGGGCCTCCTCCAGTTCCTCACACCTGGAGCCGATTGCAGGCAATCAAGCCAGAGTGATTTAAGCCTCACGCTGATGTTCATGCACCGCCAGTTCATCATCAACGCATGTTGGTAGCCAGCTCTCATGTTTCAAGTGCTCTTTGTTGTTTACTTTGCTAATTTTACTTTCTTGTGCTACAGTTCCTGGATTCACATCATCTCAAACCTCTGGCTTATGCTCCTGTCTCTGACTCAGGATACCAAACCATCATTTTGGAAATCACGCTTTTCCTCGCGTCCCTGCCCTCCTGCCACCACACTCCATCAGGAACCTCTCAGGTCAGCCTTCCCACACCACTCAGCTCACCCTGGATTCATATCACCCCTCTCTCTTTGCTCTGCAAGTAAGAATAGTTATATAATGTACTTACCAACTTCAGAGCACATTTAAAAACAACAGTTGACCAAAGTGCTTCACAGTCAGTTAAAAACAAGAGAAAACAATAAAGAAACAAATATAGAGAAATTAGCAGACAATGAATTAACAATGTTGTCTCTTAAAGCAGTGAAACCATTAATCAATGAGTCCATGAACAGAAATAATTCTACAACAATTTTAATGGATGAAGAAGAATATCAAACATTCTGCTCCAGTTTCTCGAGCTTTGTATCACACAAATGCTGAAAAAATAACTGATGAAAATAATCCTTAATTTAGGTGAATAACCAACCTTGTTCTATTATATTTTGGAATATTAAAAAAAATATATTAACATTAATGTTAATGTGTATATCAGTACGGTTCATGTCTGCATTTTTTTATGCTGTAGTTTTACACCATGACCACTGGAGGGCAGCAAAAACAATCTACAGTCAACAGTTTCTGTTCCACACGCCTCTGCGTATCACATGACATAAAACACTGCATACTTTGTATTCATGACGCTGGAAGCTACAACATGATAACAAAGACTAGTTTAATCACAAAGATTAAATCAAACATAAGTGGAGATGTTTCAGCAGTAACCATCACCTCAGCTGATCTCTACAAAACGCTGATGTTAGCAATTAATTCAAAGAATTAGAAAAACAAACCAGAGCAATGATTACGCAGCTCTTCTGCATTGTACACAGTTCATATTTGAAAAATAAGATCACATTTGTTCCTTTATTGATATAATTAAAAGAACGTTTCAGTGCGTAATTTGGTTTTTCTTTTTTTAAACCCCAATGTGTGATTCAAACCAGAGTCCTTTCAAACACCCTCTGAGCATCATCAGCGAGCTTTTCAAGGAGCAAATTCAGAACTTTGTAGGTTGTGGTGAAAGAGAGACCCATGGCTACTGGAATTCCAATAACTGGAATCCACCTTGTTGCTTCCTCTGCTGCAATTAAAACAACTGTCCCTGCAAGTTGGGTCATCACCCTCAAGAGGAGATCTTTAGTTATTTCTGCTGCAGCCAGTGGTGAAATGATGACGGCACACAGATCAGCGTAGGGCACACCTGTTCTGTCAGAAAGTCTCTTCAGTGACGGGATATCGAGACCAAACACATGAACATAATGTGTGACAACACCAACCAGCACAGCAAGGTCAACAGCAATAGAAAGACCAGGAAGTGGAACAGCTGCTACAGCTGCAGACACAGTGGCGTAGTATTTTATTTTGGACTGAAAAGTTTTTTTTCTTCTTGATGATGATCTCTGGGTTGATGTTGGGCATCATGAACAGCAGAGTGTCCCTCTTGTTTTTAGGAAGGTCTCTCTCTAAGGTCTCATGTAACAGAGGGAAGTCATACAGGTGGAGCTCAAAGCTGGACACCAGGAAGACCAGTGGAGACTTGATGCCTAATCCTCTGAGTCCTGCGTCACAGAAGAAACACATGTTAACATTATATAAATCTATAAAGTGATCAAACTTGGGTCTAAGGGATCAGACACTCACTGTGAACACAGTCGTCTTTGATTTTTGTAACAGTCTCCTCTTCAATGAAGTCTCTCTTTCTTCTTTCGGCGCGTAAATTGTCATCAATCTTTGAGCGAACAAAGTAGAACTTTTTCTTCATCCTCTGAATCTCCTGAGCGAGTTTCACGTCATTTTCTCTGAAGCGAGTGTCTGAGATGATGATGATGAAGAAGTCAAAGTTCTCAAATCCAACAAGCTCCAGGTACTTCTTAGCTGGGAACTTGGTGGTGCCGATCCCAGGAAGATCCCATGAAGTAACATTGGGATACTTTGGATGGAGGTACGGTTTGACCTCTGAGGTGGTTTCTGTAACACCAGTGGGAGCAGCTCCCTCATCATCATCGGACATCCCTCTGCATTAACAAAGGTGGATTTACCAGAACCAGATTCTCCTGTGATGGCGATATTTAGTGGGACATTATTTTCTCTTTCTAAATATTGTTGAATCCTTGCAGCTGCTGCAGCAGTGTCGTTGTTTTCTCTAACTCCAGGAATTTCTTCAGGATGTGAATCGTTTGGATCCTCCATGCTGATCCTGAAACAGAAAAGGAAAACCTGAGAAAACTTCACTTTTATCTGTGACAACAG
>NW_024585566.1:0-1461 GCF_018398535.1 Haplochromis burtoni
AGGAGGCAGCATTTAGCTGTAGCCTCCATCAAACCACAGAGAACTTTGTCCACCTTTGATTGTCTTTAAGTTGTGTTGGAGCCACAGAGAGCAAATCTTTGTTCTTTATGGAGAACCAGTGAGGCTGTTTGGACTTTCCTATGAAACATCACACAGGAGTCTCTCAGTACATCTGTTTACAGTGAGGACAAAGAAGCGGCAGAAACAGAGAAAACATACATGACTGTAATTAGAGTACAGGAGAGTAACTGAGTACACTTCCTGTTTGTGATTCAGGGGATTTTCTTTTTTATGTTGTGTCAGATAAAGTCTGACAGCTTTTGGTTCTTCAGATGATGAAACACATTGAATTCCTTTAATTCGATGTGTTTTCACAGATGAAACCAGATGAAACCAGCCAACAGTGAATCAAATGTTTTACGCTAACGTGACATGATGTTCATCTAACCAGCAGAACCAATAAAGTAAAGGTTCAGCTGGACTAACAATAAAAATCTGTTAATGTCTTCTCATGAACCTCACAGACTTCAGTCAACGTATCAGATTACCTAAAAGACTGAACAACATCATTTTAAACACTTACTTGTTCTGAAGGATCTCCGAACATGATCCCCTCAAAGATTTAAAAAAAAAAAAATTGTAAAGACCAAATATCCTGCTGTTCTTTCAATAGGTCAAAAGAAACTTCATTAAAATTGATTCCACACAAGTAGAAAAATAAATAAATAAAGACAAATATAACAAGTTAAACTTTTAAAGGTAGAGAGATCTCTGCACAAAACAGCCACCAACAAGTCAATGCACCTGTATTTCCTTGTGAACCTAATTTACAAGGCAAATCATTGACCTTTGTGATAATATTCATTATAGTGTGGATCTCGATGGAGGTCTCCATCTTTTCCCGGAAAGCAGAGGTGTGAGTTCCCTTAAGTATGCTAAAGGCATGTTTTGTGTCACTGTCAGTATCCTGGTGAACTTGGCTTAGCAGTGAGTGTCAGAACATGTTGCTAAATACAGTTTCTTTTATTTTCTTATCTATTGTTTGTGTTCATGAACTGTCTGATTAAGTGATTTCATTACAATCTCAATATAACACAAACTTATTCAATAAGTTGCTCTAGAAAGAATTCAAACAACTGAAGGAAAATAAGCAGCATTTATTTCTAAAGATCTCACTGAGCAGTGTCAAGGTGCCATGAATGAAAGTTTGCACTGCCTTCAGAATTTTCATATTCAAATTTTGGGCCATTGGTTACTACAGGCGGGGTCGGGCAGATAGCTCCCTGGCCTCAGTCAGACGGTGGAGGTGTGGTCGCTGGCTCCACTGCAGGGGAGAGGTGGTATAAATGGCCTGTATTTGTATAGCGCTTTACTAGTCCCTAAGGACCCCAAAGCGCTTTACATATCCAGTCATCCACCCATTCACACACTGGTGATGACAAGCTACATTGTAGCCACAGC
>NW_024585566.1:2701-7845 GCF_018398535.1 Haplochromis burtoni
TTGGTGTTCCCCCGGACAAGCTGGAGGAGGTGGCTGGGGAGAGGGAGGTCTGGGCCTCTTTGCTTAGGCTGCTGCCCCCGCGACCCGGCCTCGGATAAAGCGGATGAAGATGGATGGATGGATGTATGGACTGCAATTTCACCCCCAAAAAAGTGCATATGTAAAGGCGATGTGGTTAAAAAATTTGAGTGCGCCTAACTTTTTAAAGTTAGATGCACAACCACTAGCACTTTATATAGCCCCTATTGAAATTATCCACATATTTCACTGATCTTACAGCACTACTGTATAATTCTGTATGAACAATCATTCTGTACAATACGATAATAATTCTACAACTGTTCATTATTAATCATTATTAAAAGAGGATTACCAGCAGGTAAAATAAGTAAAAATAAGTACAACAATTTCTTCAGTAAATATATTTCTAAAGTTGCTACTCACACCAGATGTAGGTAGCAACCCATCCAATCCACACATTCAAAGAAATTTAACAACAGATATCCATAAATTGTATGTAATAATGAGAAATGACACAGGAAAGGGTGAAAGGGAGGTGGAAAAAGGCATGGGCAGTCATGAAACCAGCTAAAATCTATCATAACAATAATAATGAGAAAGCAATCCTGCCACTTAGCGCAAATGAATATCAGCTGGTTCACTTCCAATATGTCTCATTATCAAAGTGTCACACAAGAAACATCTCATAATGGTTAAAATCAATGCATGGTTCTTATAGAGTGCTTTTTGACTCTACTCGGCACTCAGAGATGTCTCTCAATACCTTATTGTTGTAAAATAAATTGATGGCATTGGTTACAAAATAATTTGTAAACTACTGCTGGGGTCATAATCTGGAAGTCATTCATAATCATTTCACCAAAAACTGGCCATGAACAGGTGCTCCCAGCAAGATTTCAGACGGAGTGAAAAGAATTATTAGAAGAGTTGTCCAAGAACCAGCGACCAATGGAAAGCTACAGAGAGCTGGAATCAGCAGGTACAATTGTTTTAAAGAAAACAGCAAGTAATGGTAAATGGCCTGTATTTGCCAAGTGCTTTACTCAGTCACTATGGACCCAAAGTGCAGCATGTTTTGGGGTTTGAAAGCCACCGAGGTGCAATGTTTAGAGAAAGCAAATCAGTAACAAATGGTTGAATATAGAATGAGAATAACTGACCAAAGACGTGCAGTTAGTGGGGATGGGTTAAGTGAAAAATCTAAATTGCCCATAGGTGTGAATGCGGGAGTGAATGTGAGTGCGGATGGTTGTCTGTGTCTCTATGTGTTAGCCCTGCGACAGACTGGCGACCTGTCCAAGGTGAACCCCGCCTCTCACCCGATGCCAGCTGGGATAGGCCCCAGCGCCCCCTTTGACCCTGGAAAGGATAAGCAGAAGCGAATGGATGGATGTTTTTATATGCAGTTTCTTAAATACAGGGTGTATAAAAGCTGATTTGAGAGGTAAGGGAGAACTGAATAATAGCAGTTATTATGGTGAACAGAGGGTAAGTAAACTTTAACCAAGAAGAAGGTCAAACTGGCGAGTGGACTACTTGAAATTTTTGAATAAGGTCAGAAATTGTAGAAACAGCGAAAAGTTTCAGAGTTGAAAGATTAACAGGGCGTGAGGCAACTGGTGAAGGCAAAGTGTAGCAGGTGTTAGTGGTTAGATGTTGGTGAAATTTGCCAACTTTAGTGTTTAAAAATGACACTGATATATTAAATGATAAATAGAACAGGATTACAGATGAGATGACAGAAGAAGGTTACTGACCTTGGTTTGTTGTGCAGCTCAGCAGTGAGATCAGAACTAAAGAGAAATGACACTCAGGTTGATTTGAGGTGAACATAAAGAACAACTCCACACAAACAGCTGACAAACACATAGCAAAATAAAATACTGGAAAAATGTGTAAAACTTAAAATTAATAAATAATAATAATAATAATAAATACAATTAATCTCGGAACCAAGTATCCATTCTGCTAACTGCTTATCCACTTTAGACTCTATCACAGCTGTTGTAAGATGAGTACAGGTCATCAGTCCATTACAGACATTCACACCTGCAGTCACTTTAGAACATGTCTTTGGACTGTGAGAGGAAATCTACACAGACACTAACCAATGCACATCTGTGACAGCTGTATTAATAAATTACATATCGTTTTAAATCTTTTTTTATCTTTGTTATTCAGAAGAATCAATGCCATTTTGTACTGTTCCTCCCAGTTTGTGTCTTAAAAGCAGCTCTTTATGTGTACTGACCTTAATGTGAGTATATAAATTATCAACTACTCTTAAATAACCCAGTAAAGTCATGTGTCCACTGTGCAGCTGTGTTGATATAATGAGTGAATGATTTGATCTTTTCACTGCCTGCTGTGTTTCCTCGACTCCTGAGCAAAGATAAAGAGTCAGTTCAGACCTGCAGTTGGTCCTCGTGGTGTTTGAACTTGAATTCAGCCTGATTTGTTTTTCATGTCTTCTCCTCCATCATCAGTTATCAGGAGAGCAGACAGTCAAAGTACAAGAATTCAAACAAACACAGAGATTCTACTTACAGAGCAGACACAGCACAGATGTTTCCTTCATCGTCCTTCTCACTCATTTGAGCTTTTTTTCATTTCTGTCACTGACACCAAGTAAAGCCCGCCCTCTTCCTCTGAGCACCAGCTTTCTATTGGTTCAAACACACTAAGTGGGAGACTGACTTTCTTGTCTGAAGATAGAAGTGAATACAATTCTTTAAATATACTGTTCACCAGTGAAAAACCTGAAGTGTATTTTTTTCACAAACACACAACACCAAGAGATGTAAGATGTAAGATGATGAGTTTATCATTAAAAGCTAAAAACATCCAGAAGAAACAAGTGTTTAAAAATAATCTGATTATGTTTAATAACTGCATCATTACATTAATCCTCCCAAACGATTGCTTATGGCCACTAGAGGGCGATGCTTGACTTTAAATACTACATGAATACAAGCAGATCATTAATTTTTTTTAGAGTTTGTTACAATAACTGAATGAATAACATGTTCACCATATCCTGCTCTTAATAACATAGCTTTATTTTCTTTAACTGTTGATACAGATACATTCATTTGTAGATGTGAATGGAGGTTTCTTGTATGCTTGTTCAGGACAATAATAAAAGAAGGTCTCTGGACTATGTAGTCTAGAGATCAGAGACCAAGATATTGTAAAAAGATCAAAGCTAAATAGAACAAAACTCATCACAATGATATTGGTGCTGTTTTGCTGTTTTGTTGCTGTTTTGTTGTCACACAAATACTGTATTTTGTCTAAAAGTGTGTGTTACTACCATGTGTAGTGATTCATATACATGCATATTATTGTTGTGCTCCAGTAAGACCTTACTCCTAATGATGACACCATCATCAAGAGATTACATAGATTCAAGCTCAGCTGAACTCAGATTTATGGTTTGTAAAAGTACTTGAGAAATAGAGTAATTGTACTCATCCTTTACTACCATACTTTTATTTAGTATATTTTGTTTTTCACTATGCATATTTTATATGTCGTTAATGTGGAAATTCTTATGTACAAACCATTTTACTGTATGTTGGTTCAACTGGTGCACCTGAGGGAGATGTACGCCAATGAGCTTTGCAAGTTAAAGCAGGATTTAAGTCAGTGGAAGATCCTAAAAGTATCAGTATCACACCTCAAAGCATGGGTAGGCCAGCGAGGTTTTATATATTGCATAGATAATTTATCCCCTTCATCCGCTTGACATTCTTGAAGATCACATGAACAGTAGCCAAGCTTAATGATATTTATGATGAATATGGATGAACCAACTCATATGAGTACCAGGCTTTGCATCAGTGTGTGACCCACTAGGATTTGTGGCACCCTTCGTCCTAAGAGGAAAACAAATCTGCAACAGTTATGTCAAGAGAAAGTATGATAGGACGAACCACTCTCAGATCAACTCACACAGTGGGAGTCCTGGCTCCTAGATCTTTAAAACTTGTCAAAGGTGAAAGTTCAAAGATGTGTCTTACCTGAATACACAGACATTGCACAGTGTGAATTACACCATTTTTCTCACGCTAGTTTGAGAGGCTACAGACAATTTAGTTATTTAAGAGCAGTCACATCCAAAGAGCATGTTCATTGTGCCTGTGTGATGGGGAAGACACATGTAGCTCCAACCAAAGTCACTACTGTCCCTAGACCTGAGTTAACGGCTGCAGTAGTTGCAACAAGAACAAGTGTAATGTTAAGAAATGAACTGGAGATAAGTAATATTGAAGAACACTTCTGGACAGATTCCAAGGTAGTGTTGTGATATGTGAATAATGATGCAAAAAAGATTTCACGTGTTTATGGAAAATAGGATTCAAAGGACATGGTCACTCATAAACCCGCGACAGTGGCATCATGTACCATCTGAAAGTAATCCTGCAGACCACGCATCAAGAGGACTCAGTGTCCAACAGCAATTCTAACTGGTTTAAAGGTCCAGAGTTTTTGTCGCAATGTAAGCTACCCACTGAAAATGACAAGGTTACTGACGTCAAGCCCAATGATCCAGAGCTAAAAAACAGTACATGTGTTTAACACCAAAGTAGAGGAAAAGAGAACAATTCTACACCCTCTCACAAAATTCTCAGACTGGAGAAGAGCTGTTAAAGCTATTGCTCATCTACCGAAATTTGTGAAAGATTTTAAAGGAGTCACACAAACAAAGGGTGCAAACACAAGTGACGGGCAAGAAGCAGAACTGTTCATAATAAAACTTGCACAAGAAAACACATTCAGCGAAGAAATCAAGGACAACTCGAGGGGAGAACATTAAACTGAAGGATAAGACACACAAACTGTAAGTCCGTTTGTTAATGAGCAGAGAGCACTTAGTGTGGGAGGATGTTTAACAAGAGCAACTCTGAACTCACATATCAAACATCCTGCCACTATCCCCAAATCAAGTCATGTGTCATGTTTACACGACATAATACACGATTGGCAGAGCTGTGAGTATTCAGACTGTGTTTTTGAATGGATTATGGATGTTGCTAAATCGATCAATGTAGAGCAGTGTCACAAACCACGGAGGCCCCGAGGCCCCAGAAAAGTGCAATCAAACGGTGAGTTTATTAACA
>NW_024585567.1:0-1827 GCF_018398535.1 Haplochromis burtoni
GGACCAAACATGAGGAGGATATAAAAGGTGACCCTGACTGACAACATCTGCCCAGCTGCATCATGTCAGATCTCCTCTAAGCAGTGCAAAAGAAATGAAGGAGGACTCTGTCTGTGGCTCTTCCTCCCTCCTCCTTCTTCATTTATTAGTGTTTGTTCCTCATCATCAACTTACCCGCAGGAACAGCCAGCCCAGACAGCAGCAGCACACACACACCTGCAACAGGACAGAGGTCACTAAAGGTCACCAAAGGTCAGAGCTCATGATGAGGACAGACAGGTGTAGGAACATCAGCTCACCTGCAGCAGTCAGCAGAAACAGGCCTGAAACTGAAGAACACACTGATCAGAGATCAAATGGTCACATGACCAAAGAGAAGCGTTCAGACTGCAGTGATTGGTTGCTGTTCCCACACATCAATAATCAACAGCGCCCTCCAGTGTTGGACAGACAGATAATAAATGTGGAGAAACTCACAGAAGGAGACTCGTCCGCTCCATCCCAGATAGCCATCACCTCCACACTTCCACAGGTCTGATCCCCAACCCCCTACATCACACAGAGCACACATCAGCACAGGAGGAGCTCCAACGACAGTCAGCTCAACGTGCTTCATATTGTAAGACCCCACAATAACACAAAGAAACAATCAGATGACCCTCTTTCAGCAATCACTTTCGCCACAGTGGGAAGGAAAAACTCACTTTAACAGGAAGAACCTTAACTTATTAATGCAAAAACATAAATAATCTCACGCGCAATCATGTACATTTCTACTGATTTGTGAAAACATACGTTCATTTTTATACTTTTAAATGTTAACACAGTTTAATTAACACAGTAGTAACACAGCCCCCGTTTAGACTCCGCCCTGCTTGCTGTTGCTTCCATGTAAAATAGGACGGCTGCTGTTAGCCTTCATTAAGCTGTATGACTTAAACGTGTATCAGAGTGAGTTCAGCTTTCTCTGTGTAAACAGACGTTGGTGGAGCTGCTGCAGACTTTGTTGATCAGCTGATCAGATGAATCCTGCAGCTTTGTCCCAGTAAAGCTCTTACAGGCGATCGCAGGAACATCGCTGTGTTCTTTCACTCCACCTGAGCTCAGCGCCACGGTAACCTTAACCTTAATTGCTAAACTGTGACATCATTATCAATGCTGCTGTTGTGTTATCAGCAGTGTTGGTCAAGTTACTTGAAAAAAGTAGTCAGTAACTAATTACTGATTACTTCCCTCAAAAAATAAGCCAGTTACTTTACTGATTACTTATTTTCAAAATAAATAAATTACTTAGTTACTTTTTAAAAACACGACTTACAACCTGAATAGGTAATAAAGCGATAGATCTTTCAGCCCAATTCTACTTTTTCTACATTGTTATGACCCAGGTCATTGTTGCCGTGTGGTGCTGTTACTTGCCACACCATGCGGGGGCATTGTTTGCACTCTGTGATGTCTGTTTCCACGTGGAGGCTAACCATTGGTGGAAGAGGGAATGAGGCCAGCTACAAATTGAGACCTGAATGGGCCGGCAGCCCCTCCTACTACTTCCTGTTTCCAGTGAGCTGCGTGTTTGGGGCCCGTCGTGGCGTGTGACAGAGCTGGGCTGCAGTAAAAACAGTTTAGAGAGTCGTATCTGGACATGGTAGCTGTAGGGGTGGGAAGCCGTTTCTTTTTCTCCTGTTTCGGGTAGGGAGACAGGTTAGAGGTTTGTATCTTCTTTTGGGGTGGATTCACTATAGGTAAGTTAGTTCTGATTCATTTCCAGTGTTTTGTTTGTTGTTTTGGCCATTTCTGTGGGCCCAGACTGGAGGAGGAGCTTCTGTA
>NW_024585567.1:5768-7845 GCF_018398535.1 Haplochromis burtoni
TTGCATGTGCTGAACCAGTGTACCTGCACATGTGATGTGACAATAAAAGTGATTTGATTTACTGTATGTACTGATACTGCATGTAGTGCAGATATTGATATGTAGTACTGATACTGATTGTTGTACTGATACTGCATGTGGGTACTGATGCTTATATGTAGTACTGATATCTTAGGGTGTGGGTGAATGTTCCACTGTGGTCAAGCTGAAGTTACAGCACTGAACGACCACGCTCCCCACACGGCTTCTTTTTTCTCTCTCTGGCTCCTCCACCTGCTGGGGTGTGAGGTTAAATCTAAAAAAGGCTCAGTGGGCACTTCCTGTAGTACAGACTCCTCCCTGCAGTCTAAGGTTAAACACGTCAGATCATCACATAGACCATGTAGAGACATGAACACAGCTCAGTGTTCAGCGGGTGGAGCAGGTCCATCTTGCATGGAGGCCATGGGAGTGAGCTTCATCACATAAAAGAGCTTAATCAGTGGACATGAGCAGTTAATAAATAATGTCAATGTGGAGGTTTTACTGAAGTGTTCTGCACTCACTGTGAACACCCAGCTTCACATTTGGCCACATGACCACAGGGTAGTTCAGTGTGGTCAAATAAAAACATGCTTGACTGTAGAAATTTAGTTTGCACGAAGCACATTTACCTTAATGAATAAATAAACCTTTGTTTTAATGTAGTTCAGCTGCATTGAACTATTACTCCATGTTTCCTGATGGTTTAAGAATCATGTGTGTGTGTGTGCATGCATCCATGTGTGTGTTTGTTTGTGTGTGTGTGTGCATGCGTGCGCCTGTGTGTGTGTGTTCAAAGGATCAGAGCAGCTTTCTTACCGAGTAAGAGGAGCAGGATCATCATCTTCATCCTCAGTAACAATCCCGTTACAGCTGATCCTCTCAGGCTCACCGCCGGCTGTCAGAGCAGAGCTGTTACTCTGCAGCTGATGGCACAGAAAAAGGTTCTCTTTCACAGGAAGTCCCCTCCTTTGAGAACCTTCACAATAAAAGCTGTTTACAGTGTCGAACACAGAGCCAACTGGAGGATCAGAGGTTAGAGGGAAAGATAGAAAGAATAATGTGCAGGTCAGAAGCTGTAACACTGTGTGAAAGTCAAATGTGCACCAACAGCTTCATCACAGCTTTGAAATCATGTGGACTGGAGACCAGATCCTTCCATGATAAATTTCAATAACTCTGAAGACAGAAGGGCCAGAGAGCGTGAAACTGTAGCAATAATAATAGTTTGCATTTATATAGCGCTTTTCTAGGCACCTAAAGCGCTTTACAATTCATTCACTGTCACATTCACACACTGGTGGAGGCAGCTACAGTTGTAGCCACAGCTGCCCTGGGGCAGACTGACAGAAGTGAGGCTGCCATATCGCGCCATCGGCCCCTCTGGCCAACACCAGTAGGCGGTAGGGTAAAGTGTCTTGCCCAAGGACACAACGACCAGGACAGAGAGAGCAGGGGGATCAAACTGGCGACCTTCCGGTTACAGATGACCTTCCCATTCCCCTGAGCCACGGTCGCCCCCAATGCATGTAAAGCAGTCACTCACGTGTGCACGATGGTTTCTTTTTGTGCACGGATGTTGAGATTAATTTTCTGTATGCTGGACATCACAGATTTAGTCACCAAGGGACTGATGTTAGGAGGAGTTTTAACTCGCCTCGAAGGAACAATCATGTCTCCCACCTGTGCAGGGTCACCCCTGGGGTGGGTCTTAAGTGTCTTTTTAAAGATATCAACAGTGTTCACAGATCTTAATTCCAGTGGAAGTGAGAGCCGCAGCTTTGGGGCCACAACCTTGAAAGCACAGGCACTGACTTAGACTGACTTAGACAGGCAGCCAAAATCATCAGTGATCCCTTTGACTGCTTCTTCAGCTCTCGGCGAAGGCGGTCGCACTTTTCTCCTCTCCTCCTTCCCCTTATCTTCCCTGCTTAGCCTCTTGTGTCCTTGTCCTGTTTCGTGTGTATTACTTTCCCTGAACACTCTCTCACAGTCATTCTCTAAAACCTAAAAGAGAATTATGGATTTGATCAACTGGTCTCTGAATGCTTATGAC